>NW_015554069.1:123687-126045 GCF_001515605.1 Sinocyclocheilus anshuiensis
CTTAAAACTCGCTTCTTTTTCTTTGTGCAGTATATATATATATATATATATATATATATATTTTTGTGTGTGGTGTGCAATGTGACTGTGAACGTATTCTCATGAAAACTGTTTGATTAATGATTAATACGTGATGTTTCCGCACACTCCATCATCATTTACACACATGCTGTCTTTCGCTGCGCTCCCTGACTGTGTGATTGCATTTGTCTGAGTTTAATGCTGCTATCAAACGCAGTTTCTCCCTTTATCTGAAACTAAACTCCACCTGATGACTTTTGCTGCTCTTTTTCAGCTTCCCATGTATTTAGGTTCCCAGAATACGACCGAAGTCCAGTGACCGCAGCTGACTCTGAGCCTGACGAAGTCAACGTTTACACTGACCTGTGACCATCTGACTCAAATGTAAACGTCTGTCTGCAACGACAAGGTCAGCAGAGATAAGAGTGTTTCTGTCACTCACAGTCCACCTCCAGCTGCACGTAGGCCTCGCTGAAGCCCAGGGCGCTCGTGGCGTTACAGATGTACTGGCCTGACACACAGAGAGACCCAACTGAGTCCAGTATAAGGCAATATCAGACATGGTTTTTCATGTTTGCAGAGCAGCTGTACCTGAGTCCTGTCGACCCACGTTATTAAGGGTCAGAATCCCGCCGTTCACCTTGTGTTGCCATGGCAACGGCGCCCGCAGCTTCGACCAGGAGATGACTGGAGTGGGTGAACCTGGGAAAAACAGAGGGAAATAATAATGAGATAATGAATACACCCAATTACATAGAATTGTAAACGGTAATGCAACAGACTGCTGTAAGCTCTGTAGCTAACCCCGCCCTCCAGAAACACGCCATCCAATCCGATGTCAGCAAACCTGAACATGGTTCTGATTGGCTAAAACAGCGTGGTCCACTCACAGATGAATTTGTGCTGTTTACAAAATCAGATGTGACAGACTTTTTCTATAAAAAAAGCTTAGAGCATCTTTAAATTTGCCTCGAAATGAATATTCACAATATCAACATTATAACGCATGTTTATTTTGTAAACATCAATGCATCCATGTTTCATCTTTTAATTAAATGTTTTTTTGACGTTATAATTTTTTTTATCAAATGCTATTTTTTTCCTACATTTGTCATGTTTTTAACCAAATGTAATTTTTAATGTGTTTTTGTTTGTTTGTTTTGACCCCGGGTTATTATAGTTAACTAAACCTAAAACTAGAAAAATACTTAAGTTAATTGTAAATAAATAAATCAATGTTAACTGAAACAAAAATATAAAAACCAAACATTTTATTTCAGTTAGCTGCCAAGGCATTTGTAATTTTCCTGAAGGTTAAGTTGAAATACTAAAATTACTAAAACTAAAACTGAAAAAAATATTAATAAAAAACTATATAGACATTGTCATAAAACAACACAAGCTAGTATAAAAAAATTACAAAAACACAACAAAATTAATGAAACTAGCTAAAATTGAAATGAGCACGGAAAGTAAAAAACAAAAACTAATTCAAAATACTAATGAAAGCTACAATAGTACATTGATACTAAAATAACACTTTTTGACCCTTGTCATTTTTAAATGTCATTTTTAATATTTAATCAAATGTAACTTTTTCTAATTTGTAATTTTTTTGACCATGTAATTTGTAATCATAATGTCATCATATTTTTAGGGTGACAATTTTACCATCAGTCCAGGGACTGCAGATGCAAAATAGCCTTCTGGCTAATTCTGGCACATTGTTATATGTGACCCTGGAGCACAAAACCAGTCATAAGGGTCAATTTTTCGAAATTGACATGTATGCATCATCTGAAAGCTGAATAAATAAGCTTTCCATTGATGTAAGGTTTGTTAGGATAGGAGGATAATATTTGGTCGAGATACAACTATTTGAAAATCTGGAATCTGAGGGTGCAAAAAAATCAAAATATTGAGAAAATCATCTTTAAAGTTGTTCAAATTAAGTTCTTAGCAATGCATATTACAAATCAAAAATTAAGTTTTGATATATTTACAGTAGGAAATTTACAAAATATCTTCATGGAACATGATCTTAATATCCTAATGATTTTTGGCATAAAAGAAAAATGTATAATTTTGACCCATACAATGTATTGTTGGCTATTGCTACAAATATACCCCAGCGACTTAAGACTGCTTTTGTGCTCCAGGCTCACATTTATGTATTATTGATGTGCATTGTCCCTGTCAAATAAACCTGAAAATAAAAGTGTGTGTGTGTGCGTGCGTGCGTGCGTGCGTATATAGTGAGTGAGTGTGTGTGTGTGTGCGTGTGCGTGCATGTGTGTGAGTGTGTGTGTGTGTGTGTGTATAGTGTGTGTGTGTGTG
>NW_015554069.1:126074-144853 GCF_001515605.1 Sinocyclocheilus anshuiensis
GTGTGTGTGTGTGTGTGTGTGTGTGTGTGTGTGTGTGCGTGCGTGCATGTGTGTGAGTGTGTGTGTGTGTATATAGTGAGTGAGTGTGTGTGTGCGTATGTGTATGTGTATGTGTGTGTGTGTGTGTGAGTGTGTGAGTGAGTATGTGTGTGTGTTTACCGGTGGCGTGGCAGTGCATGCTGATGCTCTGACCCTCCACGGCTGTCAGATCTGTTTCTGTAACCGAGGCCTGGGGAAACGCCCCAGCAGAGGCTCCGCCCTCCATCCTGAGCTCCACCCGCCCCTCAGTAAGCCCCTCCCTGCTCTGAGCGCGGCACACAAATATCCCAGCATCCTCTGCTGACATCACTGTCACCTTTGGTGGGCGAGTGGGAGAAACAGACCATGTTGAGACGTGCAGATCGGGCAGAAACCCGTAACGCTGAATCAGTGAATCCTAAAACACCTGTAGTGATGCTGTGGTGTCTGTTGTCGTGGAAACAAGCTCCGCCTCACTGCCCTGTTTGGTCCAGCTGATGGAGGGGCGGGGCTTCCCGGTGACACGGCACTCCAGAGTCACACTCTCACCCGCGCGAACCGACAGCGGCCCAGACGGCGTCACACGCACCTTCGGAGGCTCTGCATCAACAAACACACTCTGAAACCACATCAGGGTTGCCAGGTCTGCGTAACAAAACTAGCACAATGGCCACTTAGAAATATCCCAAGCGTAGCCCAGTGACCATATCCCAGATATCAAAACTCCAAATATGCAATTCCCATGGATAAAGTACATATTTTACAGTCACTGCTGAAAACCAGTATATCGTAGTGATCATAAACACAGCTCTAGGGCTCCTTACCAGTATGCCTCCTTCACAAAACTTTACATCTACCACAGTTTTATCATTTTTTCTGTGGGAAAACCGAGGACTTGGCAACCATCTATTTAGCTTTGAAGAATCCACAGTTTTGTGGTTTAGATTTTGTTCAGGTTAGGTTTATCTAGTTCTAATTTGCTCATATACAGTATCTACTATTTTTTTTATATATATCTTTTGGGCATTATTTAGTTTAATTTTTATTTAATTTGAGTATTACTTTGAGTTCATCCCCTACATCTCGGCACCAGAAAATGTGATTTGCATGTTTACATATAAAAAAATATCATTTTCTCATCTAATTGGATAGTTATTTTGACAGAAAACAACAAAAAACTTAAAATATATATTTTTAAAACTATGTTTAATTGTTTTTGCTGCTTTTCTCAGGTTTCCACATTCATGCTACATAATTTAGTTGTGTAGATCACAAATAATATTCTTGATTAAATCGGTTTTCCCAGAAGTATTTTCTCTCTGTTTTCATTAATATTTTTGCACATAGTTATAGTTTTTTCTTCTTCTCTTAGTCAATGACACTCTTTTTGTCTTTGGAATGGTTTTTGTCGTTGCTAATGGCTTTGGCTGGTGCTGCTGGAACAGTGATAGGTAAACACTGGCTATTCACACAGAGAAACACACGCTGGACTCACGTCTGATGGTCAGAGAAGCTGTGGCCGTCCCTTTTCCCTGAGCATTGGTGGCGATGCAGCGATACCCGCCCTGGTTATTGAGACGGACGTTAGTGATGGTCAGAACAGCACCGTCAGGTCCAAGCTTCACGTTATCTGTAAATAAACCAGAACACATAAGACCATTAAAGCAGGAATCTGCTGTTTCACCTGTCCTGTCACTAACTGACCTTTCCTTGCTCAGATGTTGCTCTTTCCTTTCTCAGGAGACTAAATGGGGTTTCTCATTATTTATTCACGAGTTAAGCTTCATTTAACTATCAGATATTTCTCTTACAATAGCATAACTTATTTGTGACCCTGGACCACAAACCCATACGTGTCAATTTTATGAAATTGAGATTTATACATCTGAAAGCTGAATAAATGCGCTTTCCATTGATGTATGGTTTGTTAGGATAGGACAATATTTGGCTGAGATACAACTATTTGAAAATCTGGAATCTGAGGGTGCAAAAAATCTAAATATTGAGAAAATCATCTTTAAAGTTGTCCAAATGAAGTTCTTAGCAATGCATATTACTAATCAAAAATTAAGTTCTGATATATTTACGGTAGGAAATTTACAAAATATCTTCATGGAGCATGATCTTTACTTAATATCCTAATGATTCTTGGCATAAAAGAAATGGATAATTTTGACCCATACAATGTATTGTTGGCTATTGCTACAAATATACCCCAGCGACTTAAGACTGCTTTTGTGCTGCAGGCTCACATTTGTTCTTGGAAGAGTTTGATGAAAAGTGTTTGAGTTTATATTAAGATCTCTGACTTTTGATTGCAATCTTAGGCTGATGATACACGGGGCAATGTTGCCGTCAGTGGACAGCCAGGTGAGACACAGGGCCCACGACTGATCTAAAGTATCCAGACTGAAATTTGTCACCCATTCTCAATGGGAACGCCCAAGCAACATTGCTCAAAAAGTGTATCTTCAGCCTTCAGTATCTTAACAACTCTGAGCACTGATGTTTCTTCTGAAATCATTTGATCTGTATTTAATTTCTGCTGTATTAATGAGTGTGTTTGTTGTGTCTGAAGGTGCTTCGGTGGGATCTGTTTTTCTCAGACGGTTGGTGATGTGAAGGCACCTCCCAGCGGCTGGTTGTTGGTCCTCTTCCACTCCAGCTGGAGGGGCTGTGATCCGCTGGTCACGCGGCAGGTGAAGCTGACCGTCTCGCCGAGTTTAACAGCAGCTGTACGCGGCCGGACGGACACGATGGGACTCTGACCCCATACTGCCATGAGCAAACAACACCGACGCTTGAGTCAATCACACACTACTTCACACACCTCAGCCTACCACTGCATGCTTGACTGTAAGTTACATGACATGTTTGAGAAGATCTAAGGAAACAAAAATGCTGAATTCTTGTGAAAGTCTGTGTCAGATGAACCCTGTGCTCCCGTCGCTCTCGCTGACCTTCAGTCCTGCTCTGCTAAACAAACACAACCAAAAATCAAACTCCTCACAGCATGCTTTTAGGATGACAAACACTTCGAAAGGTTACTTTGGAAACCTAATAGGTTACAGATTACGAGTTACCCTATTTAAGGAGTGCAACTATTTCAATTACTTTATTAAAGTAACTGATTACATTTGATTACCTTTTCTAAATTTCTAATGAATATTATGAACTGTTAATCATTTTGAAGCATTTAAAGCAGGCAGGGTTAAGCTTACAGTAGTACTCAACACTGATTACTGTCAGACTTTCACAATCCTTCATCACTGGAATTAAGATTATAATAATTTAATTTTAAAGCACAGCCACCACGAAATCAAACTTTAGCACCTCTTTTTACTTTGAGATCCTTCTGGGGCTAAATACAGATTTAAAATCATAACAAGAAATAGTTTAGCTATGATACTGTTTTTAAAAAAGAATCTAATCTAATACTGGCATCTAACAATGCTTTGGAAAAAAAAGTTAATCTTAAAGAAATAAAACATACCTGTCTTTAAATGGCAGAAGGTATCGTGCACAACAAAAACAGGCAAATTCAACATATCCTATCTTTTTACAGAAAATATTCACACGCAATCTTTAAAATTTCATAAGCTACCGTAATTCAATTGCACATTTTTTTTCTCAGCAACTGTAACAGATGTTACATTTATTTTGTAATTAGATTACATAACAACGTTACATGTAACTAGTTACTTCCCAACACTGTTCATGAGCAAACTAAACCAGTGAATGTGATTTGATCACATTTAATAAATTGATTTAAAACTGACTTTAAAGAGCGTATCAGATCATCAGAAAGCAAAGATATGACCACGTTAAAAACCAGATATACTCATACACTGATCTTACAATAATGGATATATGTGATTAACACTATGGCTCCAACAATAAGAAATAAACCTCAATGCAACAACACAGATGAAGGAATACAATTGAGAACACAAGAATATCATCCTTGATGAAAACCACTACAAATAAGGAAACTATCACTTGAAAATTTGTTTTCATTGACAGAAATAAAAACAGGACTTGAATGTTTAATGGAAATGTGAAGGTAAATGCAAAGACAAGCTTTGCTGTGTTTGCAGTCAGTGTGTGATTTAATCAGTGATTTAATCTTCAGCCTGACTTTAGACTGTATTCTGTCAGGAACTAAAACAGCCAATTAAATAAAGCAGCCGTTTTACATGCAACACAACCAATCACTGAGCATGTTTTCTGATAAAGTGCTATTAAAATGTGTGACTCTGCGTTACAAGCGATACTTTAACTAAACTAAACTACTACTGAAACCAATAAAATCCATTTTTAAAAGATGCAAACAAACATTATCTACGAGTAGTTAAGACTACCCTGAGTTGAACTGAAAATATGGCACACAATAAAATAACGTTTTGAAAACTAAAATTTGGGCATCTGAATAATTATTAGTAAAAATATATAACATTATACTATTAAGACCTGAATAATTAATATTAGAAATTGAAGGCAGAGAGAGGCAGTTTCACCTGTGTGCAGGACAGCAGAGAGAACCAGCGCTGCGGTTTGGACGTTCATGATGGACTGGAGATCTTTCTCTGTCTGGATCACTGTTTAACACTCCTCCTCTCTCTCTTTATCACACACACACACACACACTCACTCACTCACTCACTCACTCACTCACTCACTCACTCACTCAGCACGCACGCACACACACACACACACACACACACACACACAGCTTATCTGTTTTACTGAACTCAGTGTGGCATCAATAGCTCAGTCTTGTGTTTCTGTGGGTCACGTGTGGTTTTGTGGGAACCAATTATATGCACAACATAAAAATCCTACATACATGGAATACCTCCTGCTGCAAAAACATCTCATTTCTCATCTAAACATGTCAAACATGTACAGTTAATTATCGCTATTTAACAACCACAGAAGTTTATTCTGAAATGCTAAATGTCTTCTGGTAGGCGTAACGTTTGGGTTCGTCTACAGTAATTATAATTCTCTTTATATAAAAACAGTGCAAGTCTATGGAATGTCTTCATTTAGATAAAATCTTCATTGTCTAAATAAACGTTTAGTGTGTAGGTTTGAGGTCTCACTCTGGCAGAGAAAAATAAACTAATTAACCCATGACAGACATTACAACAAAACACACATGCACAGAAAAACCAGATCCGTGATGCTCTTATACTGCATTGAAGTGTTTGTTACGGTGCAACAAAGTGCGTGGATGTAGAAAACCACTACAAATGAAGTAAATCAGCAACAATTGTTGATTGGTGATCTTGAACATTATTTTAAATCAGTATTTTTAACACACAGGTCTGGGTCTGGGTTAAAAGAACACAGATGTGACACCTACTGATTAAAAACACTGTAAAGGGAAGACTGAGATTCTCTTTGTTGTTTCTGTATTATGTATGTATTATTGTGTATTATTACTCATCTAAACCAAAATTGCCTAACTGATAGCTGTACTGTGTGCACTTGTTTATTAATGATTTGGAAGTGGAAACACATGTTTATCATGCAAAAATATTTTTACTACGATCCCCCATATTTGGGGTTGTGCTTCTGAAGAACTTAACTCTGCTTTACCAGATGACTCTACATTACCCTTTACATATTTGGGATTTAAATGTTGCTTTCAGTAGCATTCAATAATGTAATATTTGATTGCTAACCAAGTGCAATGTGTAGGCCTATGTCTTCACCTAAACATATTCTGAATAGCTTGTGTTTTGCTCTAAACTACATTGCTTATCAGGGTTCAAAATAAATGAGGAAAATATAAATGAAAGATGCGTTCTTCTTTTTCAAAACATGTTTTTATTGGACTCTGTTCTGCTTTTTTCCAGGTGCTTCATGAACCTCCTCCTTGAACTCAGAGTAAAGCAGGTAGAACAGGTTGAGCAGCTAAAACTGAAAGCAAAACACACTGCAGTTTAACATTGGCAAAGACAGAGCATGAACAATCAGCAGTAACCAGCGGGATATTTTTCATAGTAAGTACATGTTTAAAGCTAAATGACATGATACCACTTATGCAGTTTAAAACCACTATAAATGTTTCTGAAGGCATTTGTGTAGAATTCACCTGATTAATTCAACAGCGCGCGACCTGTTCTGATATCATACACAAGCTAATGTTTTTTTAAGGCTACTTCGATTTTGGTTTACTTTGAAGTTGATTTAATAATCTTTAATAATTAATAATTTAACTATATATATACTCTCTCTATATAGTATACTATATATACTATATATATAACTATATCTCTCTGAGACAAAATTTTTTACAGCAAAATAAGCTTATAACCTACAGAAAAATTAAGCTTATTATACTGAATACATTTTAAATGCGTGTGTAAAACGTTAAATTTATGTTTTTCTTTGTTTATGGAGGACCTGTTGAGTGGGTGTGGTGTTTGTGTTTCTGTTTGAAGTTTTGATGTCGCCTACTAGTAAACTAGTTTTTCCAGATGTTTTTTAGATAAACTCACATTACCCGACCTAAAGAGTTTGAAGAAGTTGACATTCAGATTGACTGATAATTTATTTAATTATTTATTTACGTACTAAATAAATAACTCACTTACTTATTTATAGCTTGTAACTGGTTTTAAAGTTCAAATATATTTACAACTACACTAATAGAACAGCTGTTTGTGTGCTATAGGGGCCTCTAGTATGTATGCATGAAGTGAATGTGCCTCCTTTACAAAGTAAAGATTTCTAAACAGAAAGAAGTGTGACAGTACTTCTAAAATGGATCTCAGTGAGAAGACAGAGGAGGGATGTTCTCACTCCAGGAGACTTCCAGATCCCTCTTACGAAAACTAACCATGGTTTTACTACAAATAAAATAAAAAAGCCATGGTTACTATAGTTAAACCATGGTAACCACAAATTAACCATGGTTTTGCAACACTAACCATAGTTTAACCATGGTATTTGTAGTAAAACTGTGGTTATACAAATGGTAGTCAATACGCCAAAAAAAACAGGGTTACTACAATTTTACTAAAATAAAACCATGGTTAATTTTCGTAAGGGCCAGCTGTGTGTCTGTGAAGAGTTACCAGTCCATGGCCCAATCCCAATTGTAAATATAATGTAGCTATTCCGTTTTTAAACTGCTATTAATAAAAGTTGTGGGACAGCATTGACAATTTTCTTTGCTTCTGGATGTGTGAGCTGTGCGATCTCCGATGTGTGTGTCAGTATGCAGCGCATTAATATAGAGCGGTAAGGCTCTAATGCACACCAGTATAGGTGTGTTTATTGTAGGAGCTTGACGACATATGATGACGTGTGATGGTATAGAAGTGGTGTCCCATTTCTTAGGGGAATATTTTCACCCCTACCCCTTGACACTCTGTTTCAAGGGACAAGGGGAAGGGGTAGGTGAAGGGTATAAAATAGAATTGGGAATGGGCCTAGGTTAATTTAGTTATTTAACTGTCAACACTTATTTAATGTCTGAATATGCACCACAGAATGTACACAGAGAGACTACATGTTCTAATATAAATGCACATATATTTTCTTCATAAATACTTTCTAAGAGCCGAGAAAGTAATGACAAACTAAATTTACAGCCAACAGGAAAGTATACAAGATCATACTGTCAGAAATATGGACTGTCTGTGCTGTGTTTTTCTCCCCATGTGCCTTCCATGACCTAGTTTTCCCTCATGTGTGACATGCCCATATTTGGTTTCCTTCCTGTTCCTATTGTGTTTCATTGAGTCCAGGTGTGTCTCGTCATCCCCTCGTTTAGTCGTGTACTTAAGCCCAGTGTTTCCTGTGTCTAGCGTGCTGTGTTAAATGTCTAATCCTGATGCTACGTGTGTGTTTCCCTCCAGTTTGGATCATTAAAGACTGTTTTCCTTCAACTCCTTCGTCTCCGCACTCCTTCGTTCCTCCACAGTAGCAGTTGTGACAGAACACAGCACCGACTAAATAGTTTATTTGCGTTGTTCCCCTCCATTTATTTTTTGCATTTTTTCAGTGTTTGTTTTCTGTTTTCCCCGTGTGCCCCAAGGATTCCCTCGCTGTAAAGTTTACCTCCCTCGTCCGCAAGGACCTTTCCCTCTTGGAGTATGCTGTGGAGTTCAGCCAGCTCGCAGTTTTAACGGCATTCGACGACGCTGTGCTGAACTCCCTGTTCTGGATCGGAGCCAACTACTACCGCCCCGTCGACCTCCCAGACACCACCGGACTGTGCTGGAAGGAGGCTATCATCCGGTCTCTGGAGAGCGTCTACCCCTGATCCAGAACACAGCCAGACCCAGTGCCCAGCCCACCATCTCCCTGCTGCGTGGAGCGCAAGCCCGAGCCCACCACTGACGGAGAGCGACCGAGCCATCGCCGAAGAGTGCGACAGAATGGAGGATCGCCACGGAGCCAGAGCCTCACGGATCGTCAGACCAGGTGCGAGAGCCGACTACAACGCCCGCTGCGAGGGAGAAAGCCGTGGACAGAGTGTGCGCGGAGAAGAGCTCCCCCCTGCACCATGGTTGAGGGTGAGCTGAGAAGGGATTTGGGTGAATGGAAAGTGGAGGAAGACTTTATTGACTTGTTTACCGACCTGCCCCCTCTCCTCCCTCCTCCGTCACTGCCCACCCACCCACTCCTGCTTCCTCCACCGCTGTCATCTGGCAGCCCCTCTGCTCGCCCTCAGCCCACCATCTGTAGAGTGCGAGCCCCACAGGTCTGCCAGTCTCCATCGTCACCGTGGCTGGAGAATCCCTGGCCTCCGCCTCCAGCCTCTAAGCCCCGGACTCCATCTCAGCCATTCGACCCAGCGGTTACACCTTGGCTCCTAGCTCCCTCCTCTCCGCCATGGCCCATCAGTCCACTGGCTCCACCGGGCTCCCTCGTCCCTCCGGCTCTGCCTTAGTCTGTCACCGACCATCCATCACCTCGGGACTCACCTTCTCTGGCTGCGCCTCATACCTCCATCCCTCCGGCTCTGTCAGGCTCCTCCATCCCTTCGGCTCCTCCTTAGTCCTCTGTCGCTCCGGCTCCACTGCGGCCTTCTGGATCTCCGCCTTGGTCGCCGGAGCCATCTGCTCCGCCTTGGCCCTCCGGATCCTCCCCTTCGCCCTGGCTCATCGGCTCTCCATCTCCGCCTCGGGCTCCTCCACCACCTGCTCTGCCGCAGTCGGTTGGCCCCCTGGAGTCATCAGCCCTTCCTCCTCCATGGCTTCCCCCTCCGTCGGCTCCACCGTGGGTCGCCATTATGGCTGTGGCCTGGGTCCCACCTGGCGCCGCATGCTACAAGTCCCTCCTGTCGTCTCCCTGGCTCCTCCGTCCGTCTGATCCACCCTGACTCCTCCGGTTTCCTCCATGGCTCCTCCCTCCGTCGTCACCTCCCTGGACTCTGTCTGTCCACCCACCTCCTGAGCCTCATCCCAAGTTCCCAACCGTTCCTCCTTCTGTTGTTTCTTCGGCGCGAGGACGCACCTTCCGGGAGGGGGGTGATAGGTCAGAAATAATCCCGATGTTACATGTGTGTGTCTCCTGGCTACCCTGTCTTTCCCTCCAGTTTGGATCATTGAAGACTGTTTTCCTTCAACTCCTTCGTCTCCGCGCTCCTTCGTTCCTCCACAGTAGCAGTTGTGAGACATACTGAATGGATTGTAAATTGCTGAGTAAAATGTGTTGGGCTGAAATCAGTGGCACAGGCCCACAACTGAGGCCAATGAAATGGTCTTTATTTGTTTGTGGAGGACTAGTTGAGGTGAAGAGTGTGTGGCTTTTTATGTGTTTCTATTTTGTTTTGTAAACCAGTTTTTCTAGTCATTATGATCTTACATGATCTGACCTGAAGGAGATTACATTCAGAACATGCTTTCATTTCAGACTGTAATTGTTTGAAATAAAAGTTCAAAATAAAATTAAAAGTAAAGCTCAAAAATACCTTTAAATCTAAATTATTAGTACAGCTGATTGTTATATATATGCTTTAGTGGTCTTTCTGTATGCAGTGTGTAGTGTCTTTGTATGGATGAAGGGTGTGAATTTTCCTAATTTTTAAAGTATATGAATTGCAGGCCTGTTAACTACACTGAGAGTGAAACTGCTTCTAAAATGAGTCTCAGTGAGAAGACAGAGGAGGAATGTTCTCAGTCCTGGAGATCTCCAGAACCCAGCTGTGCTGGGTCTTTAGATGTGGATCATAATTTCAGTGATGAAACAGTGACCACTGATCATATGTGAGTATAAACACACTGGATCAAGTTAGTTGCTTAACTGTTAACATAACATAACCATGCGTGAAAATTCATTAACCTACAATTTTTTAAACAAATTTACATGTACTATTTCTGCATAGATTTATGGAGGAGACAAATTATATCTAGTAAAACCAATATATGTCATTATGCACTCTGAAAATTAATCATTAGAGAGAAATAATCATTTTGAGAAATAATTTGAGCCAATAAAAGAGATGCCTATGAACTGTTTTATGCACATGCATATGTGAAGTTCAACAGAGACTTGCTTACCTGTATATACAAGCCTTTAATACATATTAGAAATGCTTGCATACCTTAAAGGGGTGGTTGACTGTTTTTTTTTTCTTGGCTTGATTGCGTTTATGGGGTGCAGTCTAACATGTATTAATGCTTAGTTAAAAAAAAAACATTATTTTTCATATAATTTACCTTTATTCTACACCGTTCTGTCCCTTCTCCTTTGAACACTCTGATGATTTCCTGGCTTTATGAAGCCCCTCACTCAGAAATAGGCAATGGGCTCAGATTGGTTAGCTGGCCCAGTGTGTTGTGATTCGCTAATTAGAGAAGCAAAACAGCACAACACCTTCCATTCAAATAAGATAAAATAATTAACAGCTTTTCATCTCCATTGGTTTTCCTGTACAGTATGCTCCTGTCCAGTTCTGGTTTGATTCATTCTGTCTTCATTTAGCAAGTGAATAAGCTAAAAAGTAGTGGACACTTGTCACTGTATTCACTTAATCACTGTATTCTTGCGTCAGCAGTGTGGGCACAAATGATCAGACTGCAGACAACCTGAAGGATTCTCCTCAAACAATGAATGATGTTCTGAAGAGAGTAAAAGACCAACACAAAACCAGCATGAAGTACAAAAGTGAGAGATTATTTGAGGGAATCAAACTCCAGGAGAATGAAACCCTCCTGAACAGCATCTACACACAGCTCTACATCATAGAGGGAGAGAGAGAAGGAGTGAATGAAGAACATGAGGTTTTACTCTTAAGGTCTTTGATTCAATGCATAATTTGCTTAGAGGTGCAGTAGATAAAGCCCTTGAAAGTGAGAATGGTCATCTGGATCTGTTCCTGCGGTTCCTGCTGGGCATCTCACTGGAGTCCAATCAGAGACTCTTACAGGATCTACTGACACACACAGAGAACAGCTCAGAGAGCATCAGGAGAACCACACAGTACATTAAAGAGAAGATCAGAGATGGACATGGACTCTCCACTGAAAGATCCATCAATCTGTTCCTCTGTCTGCTGGAAGTGAAAGATCAGACTCTGTCCAGAGAGATTCAGGAGTTTGTGAAATCAGACAAACACTCAGAGAAGAAACTCTCTCCTGCTCACTGCTCAACAATCGCCTACATGCTTCAGATGTCAGAGGAGGTGCTGGATGAGCTGGACCTCAAGAAATACAACACATCAGATGAGGGGAGAAGACGACTGATACCAGCTGTGATCAACTGCACAAAAGCTCTGTAAGTGTTATTTTCAAACATTCATAATAAAAATTACAATGTATTGAAAAGGCTTAAATAACATCATCTTATGTTCTATATTTTGTCTAATAGTCTTGCTGGCTGTAATCTCACTGCTCAGGATTGTGAAGTTGTGTCATCAGCTCTACAATCCTCAAACTCTGTCCTGAGAGAGCTGGATCTGAGTAATAATGACCTGCAGGATTCAGGAGTGAAGCTGCTCTCTGATGGACTGAAGAGTCAGAACTGTCAGTTGGAGATACTGAGGTAATTAGTTATAATATTTTTCCATGTCTAATTTATTAGAGATTAAAGAAATATTAATGCCTTTTAAATTCAACTCAGTTTGCTTTTATTTGTATAGCACTTGTTTCAATACATATTGTTTTAAAGCAGCTTCAAAGAAAATGCATGTTTCAGTAATAGAGTGTGATAAGGCCCTAAACTCTGATGAGGTGTTGAAGAGAAACCTTAAAAGAACCCAGCCTCGAGGGGCCCATCCTCCTCTGTCAACAAAATTTATAATATAATGTCATATAACAATAATAATATACAGCTCTAAGAAAGTACAAATTACATGCTAACTCTGCACGAAATATCAAAATAAAATTGATATCGGGATATGGCTAACTGCGATTGCCTCAATGTGCAGGCTGTTATTGAATTAAAAAAATTAGGCTTTACCAGTTTTTGTTTAGAAACAAGCATGCTTCCTAAATATCTGCAGACATATTGTGGTATTTAGTTCAGTCTTTAGTACAGTCAAAAATTACAAACATCACCTTTAATATTTAATTTATCCTTTGAAGAGTATGCAATGTTATTTTACATTTGATTATTCAATTTCTGTACCTGAACACAACTACCTGAAAAATTTAATCCACTGTTTATTTAATTGTATCTGTTATTTGTGCTATTGCTTATAATTTGTTTATTTTTCTTCAAATTTTATTTTATTTTTATTTTATTTCTGTTGAGCTAGCTAAGCAAGTCGTTTTTGATGTGGTATTGAAATTGGGTCAAAACCACAAAAACAATAATTATTTTTATTTTATTTTATTCATTTACTTATTGTGGCAGGGCTAGTGACATTTTTGGCAGCACAAGTAAAAAAATAACTATCACATGCACAGTTAAACCAACGCTATATTTCAATGCATTAACGATTAGGCAGCTTGTGATCCTATTTATTAAAATATATGGTTAAAATTATGGGGTCTTGTTAGTCCATTCATTGTTGGTGTCATTGCAACATTCTTATATGAACCTGGGTCAAAACTGGAGCTGGTTAAGTCTCCGTTTACCTCAGGATGGGCATCCTGAGATAGAAATGGAAAGCAAAATTAGCATAGCTGCTGTTCAAATTATTTTAGAGATAATCTTGTACATTTGTTTTGATTTCATCAGTCATAACTGTAATACTAAGTTATGAGATGTGTTATGTGAAAGGTGGGCTAAAGAGATGTGTCTAGATTTAAACTGAGAGAGTGTGTCTGAACCACATACATGATCAGGAAATCTAATCCAACAGCTCATATGTTGTCTGCTCCATCTCAGTGTTACTCCAGTAAAAGTAGGCTAGCGTTAACATCAAATTACTTCCCAAACATTTTCCAATTATGATAGTTAGGCTGATTAGTTTAATTTTTAAGTATTTGTGACCTTCTCTATGGTCACAGTAGTTTATACACAGTAGTCTCTATAGCAGGGGTGCGCAAACTTTTTGACTTCGAGGGCCACATCAAGTTTTCCCCACCAAGTGAGGGGCCGCATAGTTATGTGTATGACAAATGAAGCTTTTTTTTAAAGGGGTCATATGATGTTGCTAAAAAGAACATTATTTTGTGTGTTTGGTGTAATGAAATGTGTTTATGCGGTTTAAGGTTCAAAAACACATTATTTTCCACATACTGTACATTATTGTTTCTCCTCTATGCCCCGCCTTTCTGAAACGCGTCGATTTTTACAAAGTTCATCGGTCTGAAAAGCGAGGTGTGCTGTGATTGGCCAGCTATCCAGTGCGTTGTGATTGGCAGAATACCTCAAGCGTGTGACGGAAATGTTATGCCCCTACCATACTGTTGATGCCGTGTCCGGCCGGAGCGACGAGACAAAAACATTAAAACCCATTATAAACGAGGCATTTGTTGCATCCAGTGGGGACATAATTATGGATTATAATGACTTATACTGTCTTTTTACGCGTTGTGTTGAATCGGTAACACTCCAAAGAGAAAGGAAAAATTGAAATGGCATCATATGACCCTTTTAATTAAACTGACCACTACTGTATACTGTATGTATACTTGTACATACATGGCAGTTCTATTCTTCTACCATCTCTGCCTTGTTTTTTATGAGCACTTTATGACACAGATAAGTTGCATTGGTGTACAAGTCGATTGATGTATGACACATTTTTATAATTTCATTCATAAATAATGTAAAATAAACTAAACGTTTACAAACATTAGAAACATGTATATATTCCCCTCACTCCACAAAAATTTAGCAGTGTTCAGAACAGAAAAAGGAACAAAAATATAAGTAAAAAATACAAATTATAGTGGCATTCACTACAAACATTTATTAAAAACGCCCAACCTAAATATTTAAAGAGAAACTGAAACTAGTGGTGTGGTTGCTGGAAAATGCGCAAAACAAACTCACTTGCCTTTCTCATTTGTCACCAATCCTAATGTGCACGCTTTGCGCTTGACCTGATTGCTTTAAATAAGTCACCTTGGAAATTGCAGCACGTTTCAGATGATTAATAAAACATGATTTATAATCCAGAAAATAACTATATCCATTTTCATAAAAATATGTGTGGAAAACATAATATTTGCCAGATAAAACGAAAAATTACTTAATCTGACCGTGTGTGTCTGTAGATTGTGTGTCTGTAGATGATCTGACTGTGTGTGTCTGTAGATGATCTGACTGTGTGTCTGTAGATGATCTGACTGTGTGTGTCTGTAGATTATCTGTCTGTGTGTGTCTGTAGATGAACTGACCATGTGTATCTGTAGATGATCTGACTGTGTGTCTGTAGATTGTGTGTCTGTAGATGATCTGACTGTGTGTGTCTGTAGATGATCTGACTGTGTGTGTCTGTAGATTATCTGTCTGTGTGTGTCTGTAGATGAACTGACCGTGTGTATCTGTAGATGATCTGACTGTGTGTCTGTAGATGATCTGTACGTGTGTCTGTAGATGATCTGAACGTGTCTGTAGATGATCTGTGTGTCTGTAGATGATCTGCTTGTGTGTCTGCAGATGATCTGTCTGTGTGTCTGTAGAAGATCTGACTGTGTGTGTCTGTAGATGATCTGACTGTGAGTGTCTGTAGATGATCTGTCTGTGTGTGTCTGTAGATGAACTAACTGACTGTGTGTGTCTGTAGATGATCTGTCTGTGTGTGTCTGTAGATGATCTGAATGTGTGTGTTTGTAGGTTGTCTGGCTGTATGGTGACAGAAGAAGGCTGTGGTTATTTGTCTTCAGCTTTGAGTTCAAACCCCTCACACCTGAGAGAGCTGGATCTGAGCTACAATCACCCAGGACCATCAGGAGTCCAGCTGCTCAAACACAAACTGCAGGATCCAAACTATAAACTGCAGATACTCAAGTATGTACAGCTGTTATAATTCATTTATATGTGTGTATGTGTTGGGGATCACCTAAAATCTTTTAAGTAATTTCTTTAAAAAACTTTTTCTCTTCAAAAATGCTCAAATGATTTTTTGTTCTTATTGAATACAGTAGAATCCACTCATTTGTGGCATTCACACAACTTTTTTCCCCATTTGTTTTGACTTTAACCTTTTTTTAAATGATACAGTGAGGTATTTACAGTGGTTAAAATGTTCACAGTTACAAAAGTATAGTCACAAGATATAAACAGTATGTCATATCTTGTCACATCCAAGTTTATGGATTTATTACCATAACAATGTAATGATGTAGAGCAGGGGTGGGCAACTCTGGCCCTCGAGATCCACTTTCCCATAGATTTCAGCTCCAACCCTAATTGAACACAGCAGAACCAGCTCATCAAAGTCTTCAGGATTACTAGAAAGCTATAGGCAGATGGGTTTAATTCGAGTTTGAGCTAATCTCGCAGCAACCTTACAGCTGGAATAATATGTGAGTTCTAATAGAACAAATAATTAAAGTGCTTTTATAAAATAATAAGCCTCATATTTTATCCAAATATAGGCATTATTTACTTCTATTGTACGTGCCTTGCAGGTGACAAGTCAAAATGATTTTCTGGGGTAACATTACCATTATATATATTTGATCTTAACTTGTACTGAACACTGAATATTTCTTAAAAAAAATAATACTGATCGGAGGCGATAGATACAGTATTCCAGTATCAGGAGACCCGGCTTGAGGTCCTCTCCCAATCCTGGCCCTCTCTGTCCCACTTCATTTCCTGTCAGTTCTCTATACTTATCACAATAAATGCAAGATAAAAAAACAATAATAAAATATATATATATATATATATATATATATAGTACAACATTCAGTTCCTGTCACAGTGTGGTGAAGGAGAAGGCAAGGTGAGGATCTAAATGCAGGTAGCATTTTATTTACAAAACAAAAGCTCAGGATCATGGAAAAATATATCATTAACTTGAACTAACACAATACATAATACATAATAAAATACAAACGGAAGACAGAAGACAATTAGCGCGTTGCTGAAAAGAGGCGGAGTTACATACGGTTCCTAATGCTCAAATGCATACATTTAATAATTTTTCCTCAATCCATGGTACTGCTGTGGCTATTAACGACAGTGTCTATTTCATTTGACATTAGTTATCATACCATTGAACTTTCTTGTTGTTTTTGTCTCTGTTTAGACTGGATCATGGAGGAGATACCAGGATCAAACCAGGACTGCGAAAGTGTAAGTCCTCTCTCTCACACACACACACACACACACACACACACACATACTTGTATTTGTGGTTTACGGGGACTCTCCATAGGCATAATGATTTTTATACTGTACAAACTGTATTTTCTATTGCCCTACACCAACCCTACCCCTAAACCTACCCCTCACAGGAAACTGCTGGCAATTTTTGAATTTCATAAAACACCGTTTTGTATGTTTTTTAAGCCTTTTGTTTTACGGGGACACAGGAAGTGTCCTCATAAACCATGTTTACGTTGTAGTACCCATGTCATTATACACATTTGTGTCCTCATAAACCATATATACCTGTACACACTCACACACACACACACACACACACACACACCTCTGCATATTTAATGATGTCAGATGTTCTGATCTGCTTTTCTATGTTCAGATGCCTGTGATCTCACACTGGATCCAAACACAGCACACACTCAACTCATCTTGTCTGAAGACAACAAAGAAACAGCATGTGTAAAAGATCACCAGCCATATCCTGATAATCCAGAGAGATTTGAGCGCTTTGAGCAGGTTCTGTGTCAACCGAGTTTGACTGAACGCCATTACTGGGAGGTTAAATTGAGAGGATGGGGTCATGTAGCAGTGGCATATAAAGGAATCAACAGGAAAAAAGGGAGCGACTGTCGGTTTGGACTCAACGACAAGTCCTGGAATCTTTATTGTTGTGATCAGATTTACTCTGCCTGGCACAATAATGAGAGGACAAACGTTCCTCTCCCTTCATCACCCACTGATAAAATAGGTGTCTATCTAGACTGGCCAAACGGCACTCTGTCCTTCTACATCATCTCTGACACACACACACTCACACACTTACACACATTCAACACCACATTCACTGAACCCCTCTCTGCTGGGATTGCAGTTTATTATGGTTATTCAATGTCTCTGTGTCAGATTTAACAACCTCATGTGAGGAACCACAGAGACACATATGGAAGCCCCCCCAAAATACCTGCTGTTTAGATTTAAATAACCAAATACTTAAGATTCTATAATTTGATAATTAATGCAGTGATTAATATGTTTCTGGCATGTTATATGTCAAATGATGCAGTGTAGCTTTCATTTCTTAAACAACCAAGTCAGAAAACATATCCCCTGGTCATTTTCCAAGTTGATAATGCTATTGGATTCAACAAAAATCCAACCAAATATTAGCAATTGTGAGATTTACAGTGTGAATAGTAAAGATATATATATATAATATAAAGTTACATCCTAATATATAAAGTCACAATTATTAGAAATGTTGTCCCAGTCAGGAGATATAAACACACAGCTACTGGTCTGGTATTTTGCGTGAGTCAGCAGAGAGTTGAGTGAGAAAAGGTGTTGGTCTGTAGAAACACTCTGGACTCTTCATTTGGTGTGATCTTATAAAAGCTACTGTAGATGTCATTGCTGTTTCACTGATCCACAGGCTCATGCTAGAGACTGTTGGTCAATGTGTTTCCCTTCTGTTCAATATATTAGGCAGATACAATCACCTCTCGATTGATATTATCATAATGAAATAATCCTATGCATCACTGATATAATATATTCCAGAATATGTTCTGTTGTAAACTAACTCATTTACGCTTTCTGATTGTAACACTTTTTTTTTTTTTTATTAAAGCCTTGATATCTTTAACGGTGTAATTGTACAATATATATATTTTTTAAATCTGAGTATTTCACAATCTTTTATTTATTCTCTTTTGTTGCTGCCTTTACATTTTATATTACTGTTTAAATTATATTATATTTGTAATTCTTTTTCTTTGTTCTGCATTTTGGATTGGTGATTTTGACAAAAAAATGGGTCAGTTAACCAAAAATGTGTTTCTTATGCTAACATCTAAATTAAACCTCCAATTTTGTTTTAGTCAAAGTAAATGACAAGATAGGAACAAATATGGCTGAATCTACTTCATTCTTCATTAGGTTGCAATAGTGAAAGTAACTTTGGAAGGTCAGATCAGGTGACAGTGTCACCTTTAAAAGGGTCATATGATGTGATTTCAATTGTTCCTTTCTCTTTGGAGTGTTACAAGCTCTTGGTGCATAAAGAAGAT
>NW_015554069.1:145058-145437 GCF_001515605.1 Sinocyclocheilus anshuiensis
AGAGGAGAAACAATAATGTACAGTATGTGGAAAATAATGTGTTTTTTGAACCTTAAACTGCATAAACACATTTCATCACACCAAATACACAAAATAATGTTCTTTTTAGCAACACCATATGACCCCTTTAATATAACATCTGCACAGTGTAGCACTGGATTACTGGATTTGTCAATAAATCTTTGCACACAGTTAATCATATCCATTGTCTGTCATGTCTGTAAATTCAGATTCAGTGCTGAGAGATCCAAATTAACATTGAGATGAAGTAGTGATGTAGTGTGTGATTAAAGCATGCGTTCACTCAGACGTCACAATCACACACTGTCTGCTCTCCTCCATTTCATCTGTCTTTCTGATTTATCCGCTCATCTCTCAG
>NW_015554069.1:145486-145717 GCF_001515605.1 Sinocyclocheilus anshuiensis
ACACGGCTGGAGTCTGTCTCTGTTCTGTTTGAATCATCTGACTACTGTGAGCCGTGAGAGAAACAGCTGACACACATGAAGAGCACAGTGCATGACTGCAAGGTAACACATGCACGCACGCACGCACGCACACTCACTCACTCACTCACACACACACACGCAAACACACACACTCACTCACTCACTCACACACACACACACACACACACACACACACACACACACACACAC
>NW_015554069.1:146347-148940 GCF_001515605.1 Sinocyclocheilus anshuiensis
CACTCACTCACTCACACACACACGCAAACACACACACACACATGCGCAAACACACACATGCAAACACACGCACGCACTCACTCACACACACACACACACGCAAACACACACACTCACTCACTCACACACACACGCAAACACACACACGCACACACACACACCTGCTATTATATTCTGTGCTACTAGTTTGTTTTTCGTAAGGGTGGAGTCAAAGAAAAACAAGCCACGCCTTAACCAGGTAGAAATGAAAGTAAAGTAAGAAACAGAGACACCATTTTGAGGCTTTAAACTTACTAACTCTTGCTCTAGCCACATCTTTATGGTAAGTTCATAACTTATTCTTATAACCCTGTATTCATATAAATGACCGGCTATTTCAGTTTGATCTATAACGTTTTAATGGGATTAGAAACCTGAATCATATTTCAACAGTTTGATCAAACTAGCCGACCAAAATGGTGGAAACATTGAGGATTAAAGCTGTTACAAAAATAACTTTGATGTTTACTTCAGATATACTCCTTTTTTTATATTTAACATCATAGATTATTTTACATCATCTAAATGAGGAACATTTGACAGTAAATTATAGAGTTTGATACAGTTTCTTTAACAGGACACTTTTTTTAATGCAGAGGCATTTTACATACAATGATCACATTGGATAAAAATATATTAATGAATCTGGCAAAGTTAGTGTTAATTCTAAAATGTGAAAAAATGGTGGAAAACATTACACAGGCTTGTCATGACATGCTTTCACAAAAAATAGCTTTTAACTCTTGCTTTCATCTCTTTTTAAAAAAAAATTTTTTTTACTGCAGCACTTCCCATATTACTGTCTCCTTGAATCACATTGCTGTATTCCTCATTTATAAGTGGATTTGGAAAAAAAGTAATCTCAAATGTAAATGCACCGTTAAAGCTTTATAGTAAGACAGGAGCCAGTTCTTTAGACAATAATTTGACAAACTTTTGTCAGCATTACCAGAAGAGAGACACATCCATGGAGCAAACCACCAAATTCAGCTATACACCAGTGACCTCTGACCCCAGGTAAGCATTTTAGCATTTGGCAGATGCTTTATCCAAAAAAGCTTACAGTACAGATGCCTGCTGTCTGTGGGTGATGTGTAGCCAAGTATGGTATACAAGTAAACTCGTAAAACTTGCTGTAGCACCTGGGACCCTGCAACCTTCAGGTCACAACTGCCTCCATCGAGGGAGAGGCTTTACTATTATTGATCCTCAATGAATAAATGTCTGCTTAATAAATACATATAAATCCAATGTGCTTTCCAGTTTTACAGTATATCTAGTGCTCTAATGACATTTCATTTGTCGGTAACACTTTATTTTAAGGTATCCTTGTTACACATGTTACATGTAGTTACTATTACATTAACTATAACTATATGCTGGTGGTGGTTCTATGTAAAGCACTTTGAGTGCCCAGAAAAGCGCTATATAAATGTAAGGAATTATTAATTATTATTATTATTATTATAAATTATGCATAATTGCATGCAAATAACCCTAAGCCAAACCCTAATCCTAACCCTAACCATATAGTAAGTACATGTAGTTCATTAATATTCCTCAGTACTTAAATGTATAATCACACTGTAACAAGGACACCTTAAAATAAAGTGTAACTCATTTGTCTTTTGACTGTGTCAGCAGAAGGAAGAGTCAGAGATCAGAGTCTCCAGAACCCAGCGGTGTGTCTGTGAAGAGTAACAGATCAAAGACGCCACCCCCTGAATTCAGTGATGGACCAATGACCGCTGACCCTCTGTTAGTATAAACATTTACTTGCTAATTTAATAATTTACTGTAGTGCATCTCAGGTGAATAATGAATAAAAACTCAACAAAATAACACTAAATGAAATATACAAGAAAAGGTGTGCCACACCAAGAGGGGCCCCAAAATCATATACACACAGCAAAATCTCCAGTGTTAATTTAGTGTGGCCTCACATAAACACTGAAGCAGTGTTGAAGTTAATGAGATAATTAGGTGATTAATTAAGTGACGATTGACCATTATTGAAGACACCTGATATTAACAAGCAGAATCATCAAAGGAGAAAATCTAAATGTTTAAGTCATCATTATAGTGGTCAGTGTTTGCATTAGTTGGGATCTTATATACAGTAACCAATATATTTCATTTAACGTCATTATAATTCATTTAACGTCATTATAATAATTTATTAGTTTTTTTTCTGCACTTTTTATTATGATTTTTGTTTCAGCAGGAGGGAAATACATCAGCCGACCAGATCTGTGTCATACTCTGCATCACACTATCAGACCCACATCAGACAAGAAAGAACTGAAGCCACCATGCAGAAACACACAGTGAAGACTGGAGACCTGCAGAGAGTCAGAGACCAGCACAAAGCCAGTATGAAGAACAAGTATGAGAGAATATTTGAGGGAACCAAACTCCAAGAGAATGAAACCCTCCTGATCAGGATCTACACACAGCTCTACATCATAGAGGGAGAGAGAGAAGGAGTGAATGAAGAACATGAGGTTTTACAGATGGAGAAAACAGCCAGAACACAACACTCACAAGACACTCC
>NW_015554069.1:149124-164005 GCF_001515605.1 Sinocyclocheilus anshuiensis
TGATTCATCAGAGGAAAGTCTACAGCTTCATTCATCTGAGCATTCAGGAGTTTCTCAGTGCTTTCCACGTGTTTTACTACCACATAAGCATCAGTACAGAAGCATGTTTAGATTCACTGCATAATCTGCAAAAAAGAGGAGTAGAAAAAGCCCTTGAGAGTGAGAATGGACATCTGGATCTGTTCCTGCGGTTCCTGCTGGGCGTCTCACTGGAGTCCAATCAGAGACTCTTACAGGATCTACTGACACACACAGAGAACAGCTCAGAGAGCATCAGGAGAACCACACAGTACATTAAAGAGAAGATCAAAGATGGACATGGACTCTCCACTGAAAGATCCATCAATCTGTTCCTCTGTCTGCTGGAAGTGAAAGATCAGACTCTGTCCAGAGAGATTCAGGAGTTTGTGAAATCAGACAAACACTCAGAGAAGAAACTCTCTCCTGCTCACTGCTCAACAATCGCCTACATGCTTCAGATGTCAGAGGAGGTGCTGGATGAGTTTGAACTCAAGAAATACAACACATCAGATGAGGGGAGAAGAAGACTGGTACCAGCTGTGCTCAACTGCAGAAAAGCTCTGTGAGTGTTTAATCATGTCTCACAGTGCAGAATCACTTCTGGAATTAAAGTTCCTGTTGTCGTGCTAACTAATCTTAAGTATATTTTGCTTATTTTAGGAATTTAATAACCCTTTATACTAGACTGACACTGAACCAAATTGAAATGCTAGTTTTAGTATGAGGTTATGAATTTGATTCTCATGTGTTTGACTGTCTTTCAGTCTTGCTGGCTGTAATCTGACTGGTCAGTCATTTGAAGTTGTGTTAGCAGCTCTACAATCCCCAAACTCTGTCCTGAGAGAGCTGGATCTGAGTAACAATGACCTGCGGGATTCAGGAGTGAAGTTGCTCTCTGATGGACTGAAGAGTCCAAACTGTCAGCTGGAGATACTGAGGTATTAAGAACATATAAGAGATAATTTACAGTCAGCTGCTCATAATATTGACGTGTGTCTGAACAGGATCTTCAGCATGCTAAATATATGCACCTGTCTGTGAATTCCGTAGATGATCTGTCTCCCAGCTAACAATTTTAAGTTCTAAGAACGTTTTAAGAACATATTTTTGGTTATGGGAACGTTCTATATGTCCAGTTTTCTTAATGTTAGTGGAACGTTTTTTTAAGGTTAGTGTGATGTTCCTGAAACGTTCTTTCAACTTAATTTTCATTAATTACTCAGCATTCTAGGAACATTGATTTGTAATGTTCCAAGAACATAACATTGCCAAGTTTCCTTAATGTTAATAGAACATCATTTAAAGGTTAGTATGATGTTCTGAAATGTTCTTTCAACTGAAGTTTTATTAACATCTCAGCATCTACACATCAAAATCCTCAGTGTTAAATTAACATTACTGTATGTCTGCATGTCTATATAAAAATAGAGACCATCTGAAACACAGCAATTACAACTGACTTCCAGTCACAGCCTTAGATGAAAACAACTGAAATAAAACATTAAATCTCTGAAGATCTCAGCAGAGGAGGATTAAACAACTCCACAAACAGCATCACCAGCTTTACTTATTACTAACCGCTGTGACTTTATTTCTGTCATGCAAAAGTTCCTATTGAGAATTAACAGAGGTTTATGTTCATAGTTTTATTTCATTTGAAGGTTGCCATTTTGGTGAATAGTGTTTGCTTGAGTTGGGCTCTTGTTCCTTGACTTTCTAACATTAGTTTTTCTCTGACTGCTGTAATTCTGTGTTTACAAAGCACATTGTTATAGCAAAGAAAACCTGGAGAATCAGGTGATGTTGGCTGTTTAATGCTGACAAAATCATCATGGCTTGTTCACTGATTATTACATTTGACATTGCTGACTATAATAGCTCTTTATTTCTTCAGATTGAGTTTTTGACAAAGTGAACAATTTTATAAATATGTTGTGCCCAAAATGTTTTCTATTACGGCACACATAGACATGAAGAATCAGCATATGAATCTCAACATTGGTGACAGTCAACAAAATATTCAGATAAACAGATCTTTGAACATCACAAAACAAGCTACTAAAAAGTCACAACAAACATAGCAAAAAATTAAAGCAAATAGTAAGATTAAAAGAAAATACTAAGACAATTCATGTGCATAATTTATTCATGTTGCAATGCATTCTGGAAGCCATGAATGAGTTTTGATTGGTGCACCCAGAATGTACTGCAGCATGAGGATTTTTGTTTATTGTCACCATTGTTGAAATTCATATGCTGATTCTTGATGAATGTTTGCATCTTAATCATACAGTTGTTCAAAATTGTTTTTACAATCAATCAAATTACCAGATTAAAGCATAACTTTCACCAACAATATTAAACCACTTTTGCGTCACATATAATCACAGATTTAAACTCTGGATGGGATTAACAAATCATGCCACTACATGACAACTAAGTCATTATTAACAACTAGCCAACACCACCTGAACACATTTTCTTTGGGCTTTTTTGCTGTAACAAATGTGTCTTTTTTTCAAACATAGACTTGCAGCAACCAAAGAAAAACTAACGTTAGAAAGTCAAGGGTCAAATAGCTCAACTAAAGCAAACACTGATCGCCTTAATGGTGACTTTGAAACAAATGGAAACAAATTCAGCATCTAAACCTCTGTTCTCAATAAAAACCTTTTTAGACATATGACAGAAATAAAGTCAAACTGGTTAGTAATAAGTGAAGCGGGTAATGTAATGGGTTTTATTTCAGCGGATTTAATCTAGGGCTGAGACTGGAAGTCAGTTGTAGTTGTGTTTCTGTTCGTCTCTTTTTTTTCTGTTTCTCTTTCCTTCAGTGATTCTGCTTGTTAACATTAGGTGTGATCACTAATGGTCAGTCATCACTTAATTATCGAATTCAATCCAACACTGCTTTAGTGTTTTTTTAACACTGTAGTGTGGACACATAAGATTATGTAAATGTTAGGATGAATAATTTTTAAAGTAATGTTAACTGATCATTCGTATGATGTTGATAGAATTGCTATGTTCTCATATTTTAGGAAGAAATGTTCTTAGAACAACATTCTTGAAGTGTCCTTTAAACATTAGAAGGACAACAAACTTCAGATGATTAAGGTTAATGATCAAACAACCAAGTAGTAACATTTAAAAAAAAAAAAAAACTCTAGATGGACATCTACTAAAATGTTCCAGTTCTAGAAACAATGTATAAGTACGTTGTTGTGTCAACCTCTTGAGAATGTCCCCTGTTAGCTGAGAAGGATGTTCAATGTTGTTCTAAGAATGTTTTCTCCCATTATTATGAGAACATTTAAAAACCTTCTACAAACAACGTGTAAATAATATGTTTGTCTAACCATTTGAGAACATTATTAAAGACCAGATAACTTTGAACAAACATTCTGTTAACATTACTGGAGGAAAGTTTGTTTATAACCTTGAGAGAACGTTAGCCAAAGTTCTGAGAACCTTCCCTGTTAGCTGGGCTGTTGATGTGTGTTTGTAGATGATCTGTCCATTAAAATGTATCTGTAGATGGTCTAACTCAGGGGTGCCCAAACTTGTTTTAAAGGGGGCCAGATTCGATGTTGTGGACACACTTGGGGGCCGGATACTATATAGGGCTCCAGACTAATATTTGAGACCAGTGGCACCAGCACGTGATTTACTTTATTTAATATTAATAATTTTACATGTTTTGTCTCTTGGAAAGTAGCTTGAGTAGTTGAGATGCAGATGTAAATTTATTTTCATTAACACAAACAGTTACATCTGTAAAAAAATTTAACAGCCTTGTTTTTAAAGGGTAAAATCTGAATATTCTAATGAGGTAGAACTATAATCTTATTAAAATTAACCTTTGGTCTTCCATAGTATCATACATTTAGATCATGATAACCACAGGTAAAACCACACATGGCACACATGGTAAAAAATAACAATAAGGTTTCTAATGTTATCTAGAATGGCTTTATGGCATTTAGTTATTTCTGATTCAGTGTTGTTGAGAATGTCAGCGCAGTTTCTTCTGGATTTCAACTAGTTTAAATCACCAAGACATTTGTGTTTTGTACACTTTTGATTAAGAATTCTCCTGCCCAACAGAAATCAGTTATGAAATAGTTATCACTCATATTTTGCAGCTCCACCTGGCCTAAAATCTTGTGCTGTCACCTTGACATAGTGGAACTGCAAGATTTTTAAATTGTGCGTGGCGGGCCACATATAATATATTTTAATAGACAAGTTGCGGGCTGTTTGAAATTCATCCACAGGCTGTAACTGGACATAGGCCCTAGTTTGGACACCCCTGGTCTAACTGTTAATTTGTGTGCAGATCAGGGGATGGGAAACTTTTTTTGACTAAAGAGCCATTTATTTGTTTCATTTTTGGTTAATGGTAGGTTTGGGGGTAGGTTTAGGGGATAGAATATCCAGTTTGTACAGTATAAAAATAATTGTGTGTATAGAAATCCCCCATAAAACATGGAAACCCAACATGTGCATGATTGAAGAACAACGCACATTGCTTACAGAGTGCTTACGTCGAATTTATTTATGTGAATACTCACCGAGATGGGCATTTTAATTTTGGGCATTCCAATTTTTGTATGTATTTGACAGTTTAGGTGTGCAACTGAAGACAAAATATAGGCTACTGCAGAAAGCATCCTGTTAGTAGTATGTGGGTGACCTCCGTGAAGTTGGCACCCCACTTCACTCTCCACCCCATGCCGTCCAAATCTCTAATTCGGTGCCGTTCGTTTGTGCTCGATTTGTGCCGTTAAAAGAAACGTCTCCGTTACGTATGTAACCCTCGTTCCCTGAAGGAGGGAACGGAGACGTTACGTCAGAGTGACTGACAAATTGGGATCTTCGCTAGAGAGACCAATCACCTTCGAGTGTTAACAAAACAAGCCAATAAGTGTTGGCGTGCGATCTTTGCATCATGCAACCCGCCCCGCAGCGCGGGTATATAAGGAGCGCGCGAGCAGGCGCACATTCAGTTTTTTGCTGAGGAGGCGGTGGGCTTCGGCCGTACAGCGGTGGTACAGCAACTGTGGCGACAGAACGTAACGTCTCCGTTCCCTCCTTCAGGGAACGAGGGTTACATACATAACTGAGACGTTCCCTTTCAGTCAGTCACGTTCGACGTTACGTCAGAGTGACTGACGAATTGGGATCCGTATGGAAAATGCCATTATTGCTGATCCCCTCCAGTGCCCTGCGGAAGCCGTCAAGTCCCCCCACACCAGTTGGGGCGGAAGATAGGACAGGGCTTAGGCAGAGGTGTCCGCCACTGCTGTTCTGTACAGTGGTACATTGGATAACACTGGGAAAGCGTACCCAAGTAGGGGAACGCTACGGAAGCCACACCCTGCGTATAGGAGGTATCATGTGGAATTACACATATGGACTGTCCAAGGGCAGTGCTACATATGGAAGTCTCTGCGGTAGACTCAGCCTGCCTGGGGTGAGATACTACGCAGCAGGGATGGCAGAGAAATCTCTGGGAAAGACACGGGCTTACCGTGAGGGAAGCCGTACCGTGGAAGAATACATATGTGGGATGACCCAAAGGGGCTGACCTTGGGCATACACACGAGTGCTGGACCTGGCGTCTGGCGCTCCGCCACGCCTGACCGCCGAGGGTGCGGGAGGAACTCCACCAGGGTTCGCCATGGGGAACTGAACTGAGGAGCAAAAAAGCTCACGTATCCGGTCCATAGAGGGGAATGGCGCAGCAAGCGTGATGGACACCGACCAGGTCCGGTGTTACTGACCATCCGAGGAAAGTACACGAGAGGACACGGGCTCTACTCTGAGATTATAGAATCTCGCAAACGTGTTAGGTGTCGCCCAGCCGGCAGCTCTACAGATGTCTGCTATCGAGGCGCCCCGCGCCAATGCCCAAGAAGATGCCACTCCTCTCGTAGAGTGTGCTCTCACTCCGAGGGGGCACGGTAGACGTTGGGCCCGGTATGCCAAGACTATAGCCTCCACTATACAGTGGGCAAGTCTTTGTTTGGAGACAGCCTTTCCCTTCTGCTGTCCTCCGAAGCAGACAAAGAGCTGGTCTGAGTTCCTGAAGCTCTGCGTACGGTCCACGTAAATGCGTAAAGCGCGAACGAGACAGAGCAGAGCAATGGCTGGGTCTGCCTCCTCCCGGGGCAGCACTTGCAAGTTCACCACCTGATCCCTGAAAGGCGTGGTGGGAACTTTGGGCACATATCCAGGCCGGGGTCTCAGGACAACGTGAGAGTCGACCGGCCCGAATTCAAGGCACGAATCGTCAACCGAAAATGCCTGCAGGTCCCCGACCCTCTTGACTGAAGCCAATGCAGTGAGGAGCACTGTCTTTAACGACAGAAACTTAAGCTCTACTGACTGCAGAGGCTCGAAGGGCTCCTCCTAAGGAACCTGATGATCAAGTCGTGTTTCCCAACAGACTTGCCGCCTACTGCATCGTGATGTGCGGCGATAGTGGCGACATACACTTTGAGGGTGGAGGGAGACAGCCTTCGCTCCAGCCCTTATTGCAGAAAGGAGAGCACGACCGCATTCGGGCATCTACAGGGGTCTTCCTGCTGGGAAGACCAAGGAGGGGCTGTCGCGAGGAGCATTAGTTCTGGGAACCAAGTCTGACTGGGCCAGCACAGCGCTACTAAGAGGACCTGCTCCTCGTACTCCCTGACCTTGCACAGAGTCTGTGCGAGAAGGCTCACTGGGGGAAACGCATACTTACGTAGGCCCCGAGGCCAGCTGTGTGCCAGCGCGTCCGTGCCGAGGGTCCCCTCGGACAGGGCGTAAAACAGCTGGCAGTGGGACATGTCCGGGGAGGCAAACAGGTCTACCTGAGCATCTCTGAAGCATCTCCAGATCAGCTGGACTGTCTCGGGGTGGAGTCGCCATTCTCCCGGAAGGGCGGGCTGACGTGAGAGCGGTTCCCTCGGCCAGGGAGTAAAACCACTGGCAATGGGACGTGTCCGGGGAGGCAAACAGGTCCACCTGAGCGTCCCCAAAGCGTCTCCAAATCAGCTGGACTGTCTCGGGGTGGAGTCGCCATTCTCCCAGAAGGGCGGGCTGACGTGAGAGCTCGTCGGCTGCACGATTGAGGTCGCTTGGGATGTGAACGGCACGAAGCGACCTCAGATGCTTCTGACTCCAAAGGAGAAGATGGCGGGCGAGTTGCGAGATGCGACGGGAGCGTAGACCGCCCTGGTGGTTGATGTACGCAACAGTCGCAGTGTTATCCGACCGGACCAGTACGTGCTTGTCGTGTAGCAGCGTTTTGAAGCGGCGCAGAGCAAGCCATACTGCTAGCAACTCGAGGCAATTGATATGCCACTGCAGAGGTCTGGCGGCAAGATGGGGTAACTGGGACCCGGTAAGTACCGTGTTGCCATGCCCATCTCGGGACTCGGTCGTGAAGCCAGTGCTGAAGCGGTCTCATATGAAGCAATCCGAGCGGCGTGACCGCGGCAGCGGATACCATATGCCCCAGGTTTCTCTGAAACTGTTTCAGAGGAACCGCCCTCCTGCGCTGGAAGGACTCCAGGCAGCTCAGCATTGACTGGGCGCGCTCTACTGAGAGGCGCACTGTCAGACTGACCGAGTCCAACTCCATACCAAGAAAAGAGATCCTCAACGGAACGAGGGCTGTCTCCATGACCTTGGTGAAGACACGAGGCGACAGGGTTAGCCCGAAGGGGAGGACCTTGTACTGATATGCTCGCCCCTCGAACGCAAAGCGGAGAAACAGCCTGTGTCGAGGGAGGATCGAAACATGAAAGTACGCGTCCTTCAGGTCGATCGCTGCAAACCAATCGAGCGGAGGAACACATCAAAAGATACGTTTCTGCGTCAACATCCTGAACGGGAGCCTGTGAAGGGCCCGGTTCAGAATGCGCAGGTCCAGGATTGGTCGCAACCCACCGCCTTTCTTGGGTACAATGAAGTAGGGGCTGTAAAACCCTGACTTCATATCGGCTGGAGAGACCGGCTCTATCGCGTCCTTCACCAGTAGGACCACGATTTCCGCTCGCAAGACGGGAGCATCCTTGCTCGGCACAGAGGTGAACCGAATGCCCCTGAACTTGGGAGGACGCCGGGCGAACTGAATCGCATAGCCGAGTCTGATGGTTCTCGTGAGCCAGCGAGACGGTATGGGGAGCGCTAGCCAGGCCCCCAGGACCCGAACAAGCGGAATTAGGGGAACCACCGAGGTACCCGCAGTGGGGCAGCGAGGTGGAGCACAGGGACCCAACCCGGAAGGCACAGCGTCCCGGAGTGGGGTCTGAGTGTGCGGTGCAACACTTACCTGGCTCCACGGTTGGGCAGGGGGCGCGTGAGAAGGCATATCATCCTCGAACCGGGCCCTGCTGCCTGCTGGCGAAAGGAGAGGGGGACGGGAGTGTCGAGGCTGTGTCTCGCACACCGCCATCCTCGCCCTCTTCAGACCCGGAGAAATAGGAAACTGCTCTTTTGTTGAATGTTTGGGTACCACTGGCTGGGGAGCCAGTGGCGGAACAAAACACAAAGGGAACAAAAGATTCTCACCAGAAACACACCCCTACAGATTCCATCTCAGCAACCACACTGCACTGCCCTCTGCAGGAATTTATTGTCGCAACAGCAACAAATGATTTTTTAAGTCAGTTTAATAAGTTGAAACGACTTTCACAGTTAATTTGATTCAACTAAATTCTTGCTTATATTGTCATTGTAGGATTAGGCTACTTGTTTCAATTAATTTTAATGAATATACGAATTAATAAAATGAATTTTATTTATTTTTTGTTACAAAATTTTCATTTATTTATTTTTAACAATAAAATTTTGCAATCAAAAACTCACATGAGTGTGTGTTATGCCATTTTTAACACATTAAGTTATGATTTGCAAGTCAAAGTAGACTTACATTTCATTTGATTTCATTAAGAAATATTTTAAACAAACACACCTTGACTGTCTTCATACTTCACGCATTCCTCAAAGATAAAATGCTGCTGAGCAATGATAATGTTCATGCTCTGAATATTTCATCATCTGCAATATGCATAATGCAATACACATAAAAAAAATTAAAACATGTTTTAAATAATTATACACAGTATTACGTGAGCAAACAGGCATTGTCCATGTGGTAAAGTCAGGCTACTTGCTTTGAATTAGGCTATATAGAAATTATAATGTACAAAGTAAACTTGACATAAAATAGTTTTGTTGGTATACCTTGGCATAAATGATTGCATTTAGGTTGATTCAGTGATATTTGTTACTTGAATAAACCAGTTAATTTAGTCATGTTGAATTTTTTGATTAACAAATGAGATTAGCAACAAACAAGAACACGGACATGTGATAAGTTGCAATAGCCTGCAGAGAAATTTTCAAACACTGTAATACACACATAGAACATTTTGGATTTGGAGCTTGATGAAATCACTGGCAATAAAACTTAGAAAAACATTGTAACATACCAGCAGATTTGCAAACAATAGAAGACAGGAATTTGGACGAGCGGCTTGCTTGACATCACTTTTCCTCCAGATATTTGTAAAGTCTTACGGAGGAGAAATAAATGGAATGTTCATTTTAACGGCGCAAAACGAGCACAGACGAATGGAACCGTTTTAGGGCAATTTGGCAAGGAGAGCGTCCTGAATTAGCATACATTTTTATTGATTTTATTTTTTACTGGGGATAAATACAGCCAGTGTTCAATATTCTAATGGCAAAAGTCGAGCACAAATGGATTAGAACAATTTAGACTCACTGTAAAAAAAAAAAAACCTTTTACAAATTAATGCTGCCTTGAAATTTAAGCTTAGTCAAATTGAAATATGAAGTTAGTGAAAACGTGGATATTTGAGTTGACTAACTTAAACATTTTAAGGAAGCTCGAACAATAATAAAAAAAAAAACAAAACAATGGGGTGGAGAGTGAAGTTTTCGTTATATTTAAGAAGAGGTCATGGTTACATTGTTTCTTTTAATGGCACAAACCGGCACAAATCGAGCGCAAACGAACGGCACCGGTTTGGAGGGATTTGGACGGCATGGGGTGGAGAGTGACGTCACTGCCCCATTTTGTATTTGTTATTTCTGAGAACGGGAAATAGATACAATGTAAATTTGAATGGCACAAATCAAGCACAAACGAATGGCACTGTTTTGGAACGATTTAGATTGCATGAGGTGGAAAGTGATGTCACTGTTCGTAAAAAGTTTATGTTCGTTATATAAAAGAAGCGGTCATAGTTACAGGGTGTCTTTTAACGGCACAAATTGAGCACAAACGAATGGCACCCGTTTTGTGCGATTATACGAACTGGGGTGGAGAGTGATGTCACAGCTCCTGAAAACATATTTTTGCTCCAGCTTGCCCCAACACATCTACCTGAAACTTTATAGTAATCCTGAAAACTTTGATTAGCTGGTTTAGGTGTGTCTGATTCAGTTGGAGCTAAACTCTGCATGACAGTGACCCTCTGTTGATGTGTGTCTGTAGGTTGTCTGGCTGTATGGTGACAGGGGAAGGCTGTGGTTATTTGTCTTCAGCTCTGAGTTCGAACCCCTCACACCTGAGAGAGCTGGATCTGAGCTACAATCACCCAGGGCCATCAGGAGTCCAGCTGCTCAAACACAAACTGCAGGATCCAGACTATAAACTGCAGATACTCAAGTATGTGGGTATTATGGTACATGTGACTTGATTATTTTTGAGTTTGGACAATACTGCACAGCAAAATCCCCAGAGTTAAATCAACTCTGCTCAGAATACATATTGTCCCAATCTACAGAGTGTTAAAGTAACACTGAAGCAGAGTTAAAGTTAATGGGATAATTAAGCAATTAATTAATTGATGAGTGAGCATTAGTAAAGAAAACCCGCTGTTAACAATGTTGAAGATGAACAGCTGCAGCTCAGGCTTTTAGACATGAAAACATATCACATAATCCTCAACAGTGGTAACTCTGCTTCAGTGTTACTTTAACACTCTGTAGATTGGGACAATATGTACTCTGAGCAGAGTTGATTTAACTCTGGGGATTTTGCTGTGTGTAAGGACATCAGATGAGTAAAATAGATTTTAAATATCAGTTCCACTTAAAAAGATGCAATCTAATCCTGTTTACATGAAATAAGCTGCTCCAGAACAGGTTTAAGTTTACGGACCTGTTGCTATGACAGCAACTCCGGGATGAGCTTCAAAGAACACGGGCTCTTTCCTTTCAAGTCACAAGCAAGTCTCAAGTCAAATCCCAAGTCCCCAAATAGTTAAAGTTAATGAGATAATTAAGTGACTAATTAAATGATGATTGTGCATTAGTGATGAACAGCTGCTGTTATTGAGAATTACAGAGGATCAGATGCTGATGTTTTATTGGTTAAAATGATGCCATCATCATGGAGATCAGTGTTTGCTTTAGTTGGGCTCTTGACCCTTGACTCTTTTGTTATGCTGGGTTCAGACTACATGATATTTTTGTCAGTCACGTTAGTCATTGTGTCAGATTACACGATTTTGATTCTTAAAATCTTGTCGTGTCGTGGACAAGAAACACATCACACTACACGTTGCTTCCCAACCATTCATCGCATGTTGTCTTTAACGATGCGTGTGATGTCATTGAGAAGGCGGAACTAGTGACTGACTTCCGAAAACTAGAGTGTAAACATTGCTAAAGTGCTTCCGCTATAGTTCGCCGGCTTTTTTCTTTCTTTCTTCTGTCGTGGTAGTCATCATACAGGCAGGAGTACTGTTGCCACAGCTCCACGAACCTTTTCTCCATCTCATAATTCCACCTAGCAGCACCATCATCTCTCCTTCGTTTCGCCATGTTTGAAACCTGTGTATGAAAGAGCTTCTGTGCTGCTATTGGTCAACGTCACCAATGTGACAGAACTCGTCGTGGACAATGGAAAAAAAATGAAACATGCTAGTCTTTCTGTCGTGATGTCTTGAAGCGTCGCAGACGCGCGGAATCGGTTGTCGTCCACTATGACACACTACACGTGCCGAAACGATGGAATCTTGTGTCCCGACACCCATTGTCATTTACGAATCCCCACGACACCCTACGTCAAGCAAATCGTGGCAAATTCGGGCTTAATTTGTGTAGTCTGAACCGGGCATTAGATCTCTCTCTGTAATAATGCATGTGGTGTTGTAAAGCAGAGAGAAGATATTAGCAGTGTTTATATGATGACATAGTCATCATGAGCTGGCCTGATTACATTCAGAGTAACTTTTTTTTTCTTTTTTCATTTATGTGTTTAGGTTTTGCATAATCAACCCAGTGAAACTACAGCATGCAAGGAAAGTGTTGCTCTAATAGTTACAGTGAATGAATTTTAAATCTACGTAATGCATTAAAAAAATGAACTCCAATATTAGTTAGACACACACAGACATCAAGAACCAGCATATGAATCTCAACAATGGTGACAATCAATAAAATGCTTCATGCTGCAATGCATGCTGGGTAACACCATAGTAAAAACTCCCATCATGCACTGCAGCATGAATAATTATTGTCACCACTGTTGAGGATCATATGATAAAAGTGTACATGTCTAAAAGCCTAAGCTGAGACAGGTTTTTTTTACTTTTTTTTTCCTCTCTCAATATTTAAGCATTACAGTGGTATTTGTTTAATAGGACTTTTTTTTTTTTTGAAGTTCTGTAATAGCTGAATGTCTGTCAATAAACCAAAGTGAGACTACTTCATGATGTTTGTTAATCGTGAGTTACAGGCAGAAAGTCTAAGCTCATCTGCTACTTCAAGGTTTGATTCAGCAATGCACAAATGTTTGCTGTGAAGCAATATTGCATTTGCTTAGAAGCAAATTATTGTAAATTATCAAAAGAGTCAAGAGACAAACTAAAGCAAACCTTGACCACAATTATGATGGCATGTGTGTTTTCTTCTTTTCTTGACCAATAAAAAATCAACATCTAAATCTCTGTTAATTCTCAATAAGATATTATGCAGACATAAAATAAAGTCAATCCAGTTAGTAATGTGAAGCTGGTGATGCTGTTTGTGGACTTGTTTAATCAGATCTTGAGAGATTTAATGTCTTTTTCCCAGTCTTTTTCCCAAGTTTCTCTTTTCTTCAATGATGTTGATTGTTAACAGCAGGTGTTCATCACTAATGCACAATCATCATTTAATTAGTCACTTAATTATCTCATTAACTTTAACTCTTTGAGGACTTGGGATTTGACTCGAGACTTGCTTGTGACTTGAAAGGAATGACTTGGTCCCGTCTCTGATCTCCTGGCTGAAAAACTGTGCTAATTAGCAAATCCAGGTGATTGGAACAAAATACTGTGGAGAACTTTTACTTTCTGAACCTGGATTTTACACCTCTGCTTAAAATGGCCATAACACAAAAATGTGTTATTAACACATCCTCTTTGAGAGTGCATATACATTCCATAAGCCCTTTTCAAGCAATCAGTTTACCATTTGTTTTGTGTGTATTTGTCTCTTTCTAGTTTGGACCATAGAAACTATTTTAGACTTACACCAGGACTGAGAAAATGTAGGTCTCTCATTTTCTCCCACACACATTAAAGGTGTTGTAATCTATTGCAAACATTTATCATGTTTTTTTGTGTTTGTTCAGATGCCTGTGATCTCACACTGGATCCAAACACAGCAAACACTAAACTCATCCTGTCTGAAGGAAACAAAAAGGCAACGCGTGTTGAAGACAAGCAGTCATATCCGGATCATCCAGAGAGATTTGATCACCATGAGCAGGTTCTGTGTGGAGAGAGTATGACTGGACGCTGTTACTGGGAGGCTGAATGGAGTGGAATGGAGGTTGTTATATCAGTGACATATAAGGGAATGAACAGGAAAGGTGGGAGTGACTGTTGGTTTGGATACAATGACAAATCCTGGAGTCTCTTCTACTCTAAAAACAGATCCAATGTCTGTCACAATAATGTAAGCAATACCATATCAGCCCCTTCGTCTTGCTCTAATAGAGTAGGAGTGTATCTGGACTGGTCGGCCGGCACTCTGTCCTTCTACATCATCTCTGACACACACACACTCACACACTTACACACATTCAACACCACATTCACTGAACCCCTCTATGCTGGATTTGGGGTTTATGGCTCATCTGTGTCTCTGTATCTTTATAACTGAATTTAACACTGCAAATTCTGAGCAGCTGTTTGTTGGTAAAGAGTGCTGCATTTTGCTCAAACCCTGATCAAACTGTGTATTTCCTTCAGCACTGGCACTAAACTCTGGAGGACAGTGAACTTTGGTGACCAGGGGCCCGTTCTTCTTACGTCGCTAACTCAGTTAGCTGGATTTGATTGTTGATGATGTGGCGTGATCTTGGATTGTTTGGTTCTTCGAAGCTCATCCTGGAGTTGCTGTAATAGCAACAGGTCCGTAAACTTAAATCTGCTCCGGAGCAGCTTATTTCATGTAAACAGGATTAGATTGCATCTTTTTAAGCAGAATTGATACTTAAAATCTGTCCCAGCCACCGCTACTTTATTACAAGAGTACCCTACTAATCCAGGGACAATCATTTAAAATAATAATAATTAAAAAATAATTTAAAGATAATATAACAATGTTGTGTAGTCTTTAATACTATAGACACAGCCAATTTTACTCACTGAAATATTTATTCGTCATAAAATTATTACTTCATAATTGTATTGGAGTCTTACACACATGCTATACAGATAATGTAGAGTCGTGCATTAATTTGAGTGGTGACAGATATTATGGGAGTGGCTTGATGGAACTGCAGGAGATGCAGATAACATGATCTTGACCCTTAAGAAACTTTAATTAATGCTGTCACATA
>NW_015554069.1:164098-167686 GCF_001515605.1 Sinocyclocheilus anshuiensis
CCCCCCCCCCCCCCCCCCCGTTATAAAAAAAAACAAGTGGGCTCCCCCAAAGTCCACAGTATAGTTCGAACACTGAGTGGCTTGATGGAGCGCAGGACATTACATGAATTGCTAATTGCAACATTAAACTAAAAATGTAAAGCCTGTACAAATACTAGAAATCGTAAATATAAAAGAAATAAAATGATCACATTTCATTTATCTATTATAACATTTATGTAGTTTTGTTCGCTTGACTGTTTCCTTATAAAGGTCCAGAAATTTGTCAAGCTTTTCATCAGGTGTCTTTTTTAATGAAATTATGTCATTAGGTTGCTGTCTTGCTGCCAGCCAATCGCTGCATTGCTGATCGTGGTTTTGAGTATCGATACATCTGCCTTCACGGGGAACACGAGAACGCGCAGTAATCTTAGACAACTTAATCCAGATATTTTAATCAGATATGCAAATTCGTTTGAAGAACCAAATTAGCCAGGGATCAGTTATCACGATTACTAGATCTGGAATCTTTCAAATCATCTCAGATGTATTAAACGAGGTACGAAGAACGGGCCCCAGAACTGAGAAACTGGTATGTATGAAACCTGGGTCCTGGAGAAGAAAACGAGCAGCAGCATCATGGTGTTGATTCTATGGGAATGCCTTCAGCGTGCAATAGTGTCTGAAGCATGTCTGAAAACACACCAATCTTATTGGTCATAGCAGTCATATGACAGCACTAGCTCCTCATATGGTGGGCTAAGGTAGGAGGTGGGCTCACTCAAAACTTCTGCTTCAATTCATGTCACATCTAGCTCCTTGAAACCAGATGGCAATAGAATGAAAATATAACATCAGCTGCAAAAGGCATTGTGGGATATTAGGACACAGACACTACAGTACAGAGCATGCAATAAAGTGAAAGTAGACATTTTTGTTCATATTATCCGACTTAAGAACGCAATGAAATGGTGACTTGATGCAAATGAAATGCCATAGCCTTTCTTACAACCAGTGTGGGAAAATGTATCACAAACAGAGTGCTATTTTTTTTTTTAGATTTGCAGCTTACTCCGATGAAAGTTAAACTAAGGGAAAATAAACAACTTTGCCAAAATGTGGCTTTATAATTTATATTTATAGGTTATAGATATAAATTTATAATTTCTGTACTGCGCAAATGTGTAAGCGCTCACATCACAAATAATGTAACACGCCTGAATTCCTTCCGGTAGCTTGTTGAGATCACACGACTACTCTTAATGCTTGTATGGATCAAGCCCTTTTATTTTCTTAATTTATTATTTTTAATGAATACTTTATTTCCCTAAGTAGCTCTCTTCACCTTCATTGTTCAGCTTTGCTCAGTAAGGAATCAATTTTAATCATGCAATCAAATTTATGTGTAGAACTTTTTAGAATGGATGAAAGCAGAACCACACTGATGTTTTCAGGCGCTCAGAAAGTTTGTGATGTGACCGAGACTTCATCAGTGGCTGTGTTGATGTCAAAGCTCATGAAAGGAGAGCTGCTTCCCTCTGCTCTCATCTGGATCACCTCCAGACCAGCAGCAGCCAATCAGATCCCCTCCAAATACATCCACCGTCTGACAGAAATTCAGGGATTCACTGAGCCTCAGAAGGAGGAATATTTCAGGAAGAGAATCAGTGACCAGCATCAAGCCAGCAGAATCATCTCACACATCAGAAGAGCAAGAAGCCTCCACATCATGTGCCACATCCCCGTCTTCTATTCATCTGAGCGTTCAGGAGTTTCTCGCTGCTTTCCATGTTTCACTTTCATGTGAATACAACTATGGAGGGACTGAGGAACTATGCTTCAGTACAAAATTTGCTTAAAGGTGCAGTGGATAAATCCCTTGAGAGTGAGAATGGACAGCTGGATCTGTTCCTGCGGTTCCTGCTGGGCGTCTCACTGGAGTCCAATCAGAGACTCTTACAGGATCTACTGACACACACAGAGAACAGCTCAGAGAGCATCAGAGAAACCACACAGGACATTAAAGAGATGATCAAAGATGCACATGATAGTTATCGTCTCTCAGCTGGTCAATCCATCAATCTGTTCCTCTGTTTGCTGGAAGTGAAAGATCAGACTCTGTCCAGAGAGGTTCAGGAGTTTGTGAAATCAGACAAACACTCAGAGAAGAAACTCTCTCCTGCTCACTGCTCAACAATCGCCTACATGCTTCAGATGTCAGAGGAGGTGCTGGATGAGCTGGACCTCAAGAAATACAACACATCAGATGAGGGGAGAAGAAGACTGATACCAGCTGTGATCAACTGCAGAAGAGCTCTGTGAGTTTTGCCATGAAGAAAATGTTAATACAGAGCAACAATATTCTCTGAAAGAAATTACATTTACGATGTTCTCAAAAATGAAAGTCATATTGAATTTTGAAACTTTATAATTAGGACACCAGTCAGGATAAGAATTGTTTTACTTTCTTTCTGTCTTGCTGGCTGTAATCTCACTGCTCAATGTTGTGAAATTGTGGCACCAGCTCTTCAATCCTCAAACTGTGTCCTGAGAGAGCTGGATCTGAGTAACAATGACCTGCAGGATTCAGGAGTGAAGCTGCTCTCTGATGGACTGAAGAGTCCAAACTGTCAGCTAGAGATACTGAGGTGTGCAAGAACAATAATCATTTATAAAATCTCTTCAGTGTTTGTCATGGGAAGAGGTCGTTAACATCACTTGTCGCCAACCAACATCTGCATTGATAATCTGGTTTTGAGTACTGATGTAGTACGTGCCCTTTGCAGTAAACAGTCTGTGATTATCTCAGACAAATCAATCCAGATATTTGCACATGTATTTGAAAAATAGAATTAGCCGATTGCAGTTAACATATTTAGAATATAAAGCCTATATCATAATATCTCACGTTTGATACTTCCACTGCTTAAAAAACAAATCCAGCAGGTTTCAATTGATATTTGGCTGTTGCATTTTAAACATACATTAAAAAATGAATATCCAATTTTCAGGCAATTTTTAGAATCTGCATTTTCATCAATTACCTGCACCTTTATAATCATTTCCTAAGACATTAAACAAAGACTTCTTTTTGCAATACCTGCAAATTACTGCAGGCTTAAAAATTCAGTTTCTTGCCACGAGTAATCTCAACAATGCTTACTCTGCTCTTTGAGGGTTTAGGGCTTCACAGATTGTCATCTTCACTGTTGATGTGTGTCTGTAGATGATCTGTCTGTGTGTGTCTGTAGATGATCTGACTGTGTGTGTCTAGAAGATTTGTGTGTGTCTGTAGATGATCTGACTGTGCGTCTCTAGATGATCTGATTGTGTGTCTGTAGATGGTCTGACTGTGTGACTGTAGATGATCTGACTGTGTGTGTCTGTAGATGATCTGTCTGTGTGTGTCTGTAGATGATCTGTATGTGTGTTTCTATAGATGATCTGACTGTGTGTCTGTAGATGATCTGACTGTGTGTCTGTAGATAATCTGTCTGTGTGTGTGTGTGTCTGTAGGTTGTCTGGCTGTATGGTGACAGAGGAAGGCTGTGGTTATTTGTCTTCAGCTCTGAGTTCAAACCCCTCACACCTGAGAGAGCTGGATCTGAG
>NW_015554069.1:170845-179306 GCF_001515605.1 Sinocyclocheilus anshuiensis
TGTGTGTGTCTGTAGATGATCTGACTGTGTGTGTCTAGAAGAACTGTGTGTGTCTGTAGATGATCTGACTGTGTGTGTCTAGAAGAACTGTGTGTGTCTGTAGATGATCTGACTGTGTGTGTCTAGAAGATTTGTGTGTGTCTGTAGATGATCTGACTGTGTGACTGTAGATGATCTGACTGTGTGTCTGTAGATGATCTGATTGTGTGTCTGTAGATTATCTGACTGCGTCTGTAGATGATCTGACTGTGTGTCTGTAGATTATCTGACTGTGTGTGTCTAGAAGATCTGTGTGTGTCTGTAGATGATCTGACTGTGTGTGTCTGTAGATGATCTGACTGTGTGTGTCTAGAAGATATGTGTGTGTCTGTAGATGATCTGACTGTGTGTGTCTAGAAGATTTGTGTGTGTCTGTAGATGATCTGACTGTGTGTGTCTAGAAGATTTGTGTGTGTCTGTAGATGATCTGACTGTGTGTCTGTAGATGATCTGACTGTGTGTCTGTAGATGATCTGACTGTGTGTCTGTAGATGATCTGACTGTGTGTCTGTAGATAATCTGTCTGTGTGTGTGTGTGTCTGTAGGTTGTCTGGCTGTATGGTGACAGAGGAAGGCTGTGGTTATTTGTCTTCAGCTCTGAGTTCAAACCCCTCACACCTGAGAGAGCTGGATCTGAGCTACAATCACCCAGGACACTCAGGAGTCCAGCTGCTCAAACACAAACTGGAGGATCCCAACTATAAACTGCAGATACTCAAGTATGTGATGTTTACGTTACGTTTTGGAGCTGCATCGTTTTTCTTCTGTTACTTCGCTGCTTGTAATGAATAAATCTCTGTATTAGCTCACCAAATGTATTTGCATAATATTTTTACTGCTGTTTTGTAAGATGAATAGTGTTTTACCGTAAACAAATGCAACATGGGCAGAGTTGATCAGTTCAATTTAAATCTAATATGGAGAGCAAATCCAACAGCAAACAAGATATTCATTAGATGTAAATTGGGTTAATACAAATGTAAAGATTGCAGACAAAAACATATGATGATATGTATATGTTGCAGAGTTACTGAATCAATGCAAATAATTTGTAACTGAATATTAAATAATGTTTGAAGATAATATATTTGTAAAGCTGTTCACTAAGACAACTAGAAAAATAAATAATATAAATAAAACTATAACAATAATAAATACAACTGTTCATTTATTTCAACTGCTGCCAGTTCAATTGCTGTCTTACATTTTTAAATATAATCAGCTTGGTTGTGTAAGTCATTTCAACTTAAATTAGCCTATAATAAACTGACTGAATCTCACAACTTAATAAAAATATAATAGCTCAACTTATTTTAATGAGATAAAGTAATGTACAGTAAAAACATAAGTTGCCATGACTTACTGATCATATTTTGTACAGTGTATATATTAGCGGAGTGAATGTGAATAGCTATTGAATGTGAATAACTACTTATGATTCTTTTTGTCTGTGTGTTTGTGTGTTTTTAGTTCGGATCATGGAGGACCCCTCAGAATCACACCAGGACTAAGAAAATGTAGGTTCTTTCTCTGACACATCTCTGCATGTTTAATGATAACAAATTAGATTTTTGAACTGTTTCTATCACTCTTCTTGTTATCAGATGCCTGTGATCTCACACTGGATCCAAACACAGCACACACTTAACTCACCCTGTCTGAGAAGAACAGAAAGATCTCGTATGTGGAAGATCATCAGCCGTATCCTGATCATCCAGAGAGATTTGCTGATATTCCTCAGGTTCTGTGTGGAGAGAGTCTGACTGGACGCTGTTACTGGGAGGCTGAATGGGGCTCCAGGGAGGATGAACAGAGTTCTTGGACTCGTATAGCAGTGACCTATAAAGGAATCAGGAGAAAAGAAGGGACTGTCTGTAAGTTTGGATACAATAACAAATCCTGGAGTCTTTTCTGCAATAGTAATGGATTTGCTGTCTGGCACAATAATGTGAGCAATAACATAACAACTAATGTACCAGAATCTAAGAGAGTAGGAGTGTATCTGGACTGGCCAGCCGGCACTCTGTCCTTCTACAAACAGCGTCTCTGACACACACACACTCACACACATATACACATTAAACACCACATTCACTGAACCCCTCTATGCTGGATTTAAGTTGTTTGGTTCATCACTCTCTCTGTGTCAGATTTAATAACAGACAAACTATTGACAACACTTTCTACCTCCATCACATTCTTGTTCATACTTAAAACCTGTTTATTCACATAAATGTCAGAAAGTTCAGGTTTTACTGTCTGGTCCATAAGCAGCTGTAAATTTAAGCTGTAAATAATGAAGGTTCAGTCTAGTTTCTGGTTTTACATTATTCACACAATCCAGATTCTTGTGGTTAGTCAGCACCTCCATACACTGTTTATGCATTTTTTTATTTTTATGTACGTACAAGTTTTAGATGTGCAGTTTGATTCCTTTTACTGTTTCTTTTTTTATTTTACTGAAATGTGGCATTGTAAATACTTTTGGCTTACTGTCAGAATAAAAAAGTAATAAATACAGATGTTCTTTGAAACTAATTGCTCACTATGTTGTTTATTTACAGACACTGATTAGACTGGCTCTGTCTTGTATGACAATCTCCACTCTAACAGAGATGCTTTCAAGTGAAGAAACTCCAGCAGCTTTCATCTCTTGACTATCAGAAAGGAGACAAGCTACTTTATAAGACAAAAATAATGCAGGAACATTATTACTATTTTGAATACAGTCACACAGACAAAAAAAATGAACTCAGGGATATAGACAACTGTTATTCAGTGTCAGTCTCAGTTTGGGAAATCAGAGAAACATTCAGCAACTTAAGTCAGAGACCTTATGAAAGCATAACAAGGGCGGTGGAACTATGGTGCCATAATCGTATGGCGGAAAATGGCGGCGCGCATGGACGCAGCGGCTTTGCTCTCCCAGTGTTTTTTGTTTGTTTTGTTTGTTATGTGTGCCTGTCTGTCGAGCAGCAACTCTACATATAATCGTGATGTCCTGTTAAAGATCGGAGCGTCGTGCTCCGAGCCAGACTCAATCCGGAATCATTATTATAACAACGAACAATTCCCGGAAGAGATCGTTCGTCCAGCGGGATCTCCATGGATCATCATACCGACCGGTAAACGCAGGAGGCGGCGCAGGGAACGCAGGCAAAAGCGGGGCTGCCGGGCTGGCTTGCTAACAAGGCTAAAGAGAACACCCCATAAGCCTGCGCTGCCCAGCATCTTCCTCACAAATGCAAGGTCACTCAGCAACAAAACAGAAGAATTGGATTTGATCATATTGACGAAAAAAACAGTTAAAGTCTGCTCGGTCATAATCATATCTGAGACCTGGCTCCACTCGGGAATTTCGGACGAAGCTATCGCGCTAGCAGGCCGCACAGCGCACCGGGCTGACAGAAACAGCGTCTCCGGTAAGAGCAAAGGCGGGGGGCTGATTATTTACTCAAATGATAAGTGGTGTACAACGCCACCGTCACGGACAAACACTGTTCGCCGCACTTAGAGTATATAACGCTAAGATGCCGGCCCTTCTACTTGCCGCGGGAGTTCACTGTTGTTATTGTTATGGCTGTGTACATTCCACCAAGCGCCAACACGAAACAAGCACTGGATGTTTTGCTGGCGGCTATCAACAATCTGCAGACTGCTTACCCTGATGGCATTTTTATTATAGCGGGGGACTTTAATCAAGCCAATCTAAAAACTGTACTTTTATCTTTTATCAGTATATTACATGCCCCACGAGAGGACGTAATGTTTTGGATCATGTTTACAGCAACATTAAGGATGGATACAAAGTCACGACCCTCCCCCACCTGGGCCAGTCTGATCACCTATCCCTCTTTCTCACCCCTGCATACAAACCTCTCATCAGGATAACTAAACCATCTGTTTTAACAATAAGGACCTGGCCTGAGGAAGCTTCCATCCAACTTCAGGACCTTTTTGAACACACTGACTGGGACTTATTTGCACAACAAAACATAGAGGACTACACATTTACTGTCCTATCCTATCTACAGTTCAGCATTGACAATGTCACAGCTGAGAAACAAATCAAATCCTATCCAAACAACAAACCATGGATGACACCAGAAGTTAAGCTCTGTCTGAGGGACCGGGACTCAGCCTTCAGGTCTGGTAATGTAGAACTGTATAGTACAGCTTGGCCCAACCTGAAGAGGAGCATCAAAGAGGCAAAAGCAGCTTACAGGCAGAAAATTGAAGGCCACTTCAGTAATGGGGACCCTCGAAGAGTTTGGCAGGGTATCCAACATCTCACCAATTATAAAAGCAGCACAAGTCCAGACATCAGCAGCACCAGTGACTCACTGGTGGAGGAACTAAATCACTTCTTTGCCCGCTTTGATGTCAGCACGGATGAGACTGAGTATGTGCTGTTACCATCCACTGACAGCCTGGCACCTTCTGTGAGTACAGCCGAGGTCAGGAAAGTGCTCCGTAGTGTCAATCCCAGAAAGGCGGCCGGTCCAGACGGCATCCCAGGAAGGGCACTCAGAGATTGCGCAGATCAGTTGGCAGAGGTTTTCTGTAACATCTTCAACCTCTCCTTGTCAACATGCACTGTCCCCAACTGCCTCAAGTCTGCCACCATAGTGCCCGTCCCCAAGAAAACAGCTATCAGCAGTCTTAATGATTACAGACCTGTGGCCCTCACTTCCACTGTAATGAAGTGTTTTGAGAGGCTGATACTCACACACATTAAATCATCACTTCCTTCCACTCTGGATCAACATCAGTATGCATACAGAGCTAACAGGTCAACTGATGATGCCATCAACACTGCTCTCTACACCACGCTGAATCATTTGGAGCACCCGGGAACATTTGTAAGGATGCTGTTTGTGGACTTTAGTTCCGCATTTAACACTATCATTCCCAGCAGAATGGTCACCAAACTGCTTAACCTGGGTGTCAGTGATTACATATGTTTCTGGGTAAAGGATTTTCTAACAAACCGCACACAGACTGTCAGGCTGGGGGGCCATCACTCAACTACCCTGACTCTCAGCACTGGAGCCCCACAAGGCTGTGTGCTGAGTCCTCTGTTATACTCACTATACACCCACGACTGCACACCAACCCACAGCACAAACACAATCATTAAATTCAAATTTCGTTGTGCAGCTGTACAATGACAATAAAAAGCTATTCTATTCTATTCTATAACACTTTATGAGACACAAAAGTCCAGTTTGTGGACTGCAAATAAACCAGTTGAATGCAGAACAAATACATGCAGATGTATTTCCTTGCCGCTTACTGTAAATGTGCAGTCTATTTTTCTTCTAGATTCTATTGTCAGTAGTGTAGAGATGAAACAGCATACACAAATTCAAACCAAGCAGCTTATTCAACGTGGTATATCAGTGTATCAGTCTGTGTCTGCGTACATAAGCAGCCCAGCTCTCCCGTTTCTCCTCTGTCAGCAAGCCTCGGAGAGGGAAACAGCGGAGTCAGGGAATAAGCAATCGGTCTGACTGATCTCATGCCGGCACTGTGCCTGCGTGCTCGCTCTTCCTGTTGCACTCATATCCGCCGCAGAAGGGCAGTGAGCTACACGCTTATTGAGACAGAATGCTCACTCGAGCATGAGTCTCGCTTTTCTCCACTCGCGGACCGCCTTTTTACTGAACAGCCCCGCTCTCACGTTTCTCCTCTCTCAGCAAGCCTCGGAGAGAGGAACGACGAAGCCTGATAACTAAGCAACCGGGTCTGAGCGATCTCACGCCGACACAGAGCCTGCGTACTCGCTCTCCCCACTGTGCTTCGATCCGTGTCTCACACAAAAGGATCAGTGCCCCTCTTTACATCGTGCGGCTCTATCCTACAAAGTAGATCGGAGCAGATGCCCAGCCAGCGAATTTCGTTCCTGGGAACAATTTTCGACTCCGCTGCCGAGCCATTGGTTCGTTTTTTAAGCACTGCACGAACCAATGGCCGTGCAGTGAATGAAAAGGCTTCAGTTCAGGAGAAAAAAGGCTTTTCCCCATATGCGTTTTAAGCAAGACGCAGTACTCGTTCCCGTATCTCAGGGAACCGAGGTTATGTTAGTAATCGAGTACGTTTTCACTTTCAACCAAAATTTGACTTCTGAACAATGTAAGTCCACATCTAGTGTGATGGGAAGCTTTATTAGAATGTTAGAGGATAATGTTCAATGTTATCAATAAACATTTTTAGAATGTTTTTAGAGAATGTTATCCTACCTTTTAGCAGAACATTCTGGGAACTAAAATAAAACTTGCAGCTGAAAACAATCCCAGAACATAAAAAAATTCTAGATGAGAGCTTGTGTTGAACATCCTGTCTCCTATATTTCTAGTAAGTTAATTGGAGTTCAATGAAATTATAGTGTAATTGAAAAAGAGGCCCTTGCACTGTTATTATCTCTCAAGCATTTTGATGTATACCTCGGTAACAGCATTAGTCCTGTTGTGGTGTATACTGACCATAACCCCCTGGTGTTCCTTTCTTGTATGTCAGGTGCCAATCAACGGTTGCTATGGTGGTCCCTTACTCTACAAGGGTACAACTTGGATGTCCGGCACAAGAAAGGGGAGGAGAACATTATGGCAGATGCCCTTTCGAGAGTATAATGGCACTTTTCCACTGCGTGGTACGACTCGGCTCGGCACGGCTCAGTACGGCTCGGCTCGGCTTGGTTTGTGTTTCCACTGCAGTTCAGTACCGCTTTAGAGTGGGTGGGATTATTCACATGTCGTTTATAGTTGCGCCGCCTCTACTACCGCGACTCCTGAAAAACTTTTTCATTCCGCGTCGCCCCATCAAGCTCGCTGGATCCGCTCCTCTGCCAAGGGTCTGAGAGTAACGCAATTTCAATTCTCTGTGTGTATGTGCTGTACATGTGGAAGAATTGACAATAAAGCAGACTTGACTTGACTTGACTAGTTGCGCCGCCTCTACTGCCGTGACCCCTGAAAACTTTTTCATTCCACGTCGCCCCATCAAGCTCTCGCTGGATCCGTTCCTCTGATATCAACGAGAGGAACATCTGTATTTCCTCAACAGACAATGAAACAGCCACTTTTTGGTTGTTAAAAAAAGGTGGGCTCGTTCAAAACAGTTGTGTTCGATCTTTCTTCTTCTTCTTCTTCTTCTAATAACGTTTTATGGCGGATGGCAAACCAACTTCTGGTGCATTTACCGCCACCAACTGGACTGGAGTGTGAAGCACTAATAAATACATATATATACTCACCATTGTTGACCGATTCTCCAAAGCCTGCCGTCTGATTCCGCAGCCTAAACTCCCCACATCCTTCGAAACCGCTGAACTACTTTGTAATCATGTGTTCCGTTTCTACGGATTATTCCTTTGTATTTTTCTCATAAGAAGAACGCCATGCTATGCGCATCTTAAGCAGCGGAAGAGGTAATTTACATGAGTAAGCCTTTTTTTATTACTTGCATTAGTTGTTGTTGTGTTATGTATTGTGACATAACTTGTACACATTTTACTAGTTATACTTTTTCCAAACTATAATTCTTGACTATATGTGTTGTGACAAGTCAGAAGCGTTTGGATCCATTTGCAGCTTTTATTTAGAATAGTCAGAGAATACAGGGTCAAATACCGGCAAGACAGAACAGCAACAGTCGGCTGGCTTGTTGTTCTTGACGCCTTACGGCATGAAGTAGGTGAGTATGTGCCCGGTCCCAGACCTCCTCGCTGTGTTGCAACCAATCTGTGACTGAAGGTAATTTGGTGGGTTCGCCAGACCAGGGAAACAATGGAGGTTGGAAGCCCAGAATGCACTGGAAAGGGGTCATACCGGTGGAGGGTTTCATCAATGAGTTTTGGGCATATTCTGCCCATAGCAAGTACCTGCTCTAGTCTGATTGTTGTTGTTGACAGTATGATCTGAGGAATCGTATCACCTCCTGATTCAGGCGCTCAGTTTGCCCGTTGGATTGGGGGTGATAGCCAGACGTGAGGCTGATGTTCACATTGAGATGCTTGAAAAAGGCGGACCATACCCTAGAAGTGAACTGGGGTCCTCAATCGGATACTATGTCTTCGGGTAATCCGTAGAAACGGAACACATGATTACAAAGTAGTTCAGCGGTTTCGGATGCGAGAAATAATTGTATCTTCTTTCCTATTCCTAAAAATACTTCTTCCATTTCCTACTTGCTGCTGAATATTATACATTTGTCTGCCCTTGCTATCACATTTCCATACTTCCTGACATTTTTTTTGTTTATGAATTCTTTAATTTTCCCTTTAACCTCATTTTTGCTAAGAGTCACTTGAATATCTATTTCTGAGTGTTTAAGGGCTTGCTTAGCAAGCTTATCAACAGTGTTGGGGAAAGTTACTTTTAAAAGTAATGCATTACAATATTGCGTTACTCCCTAAAAAAGT
>NW_015554069.1:179388-179668 GCF_001515605.1 Sinocyclocheilus anshuiensis
GAATTCTTTAATTTTCCCTTTAACCTCATTTTTGCTAAGAGTCACTTGAATATCTATTTCTGAGTGTATAAGAGCTTGCTTAGCAAGCTTATCAACCACTTCATTAGCCTCCACTCCCACATGAGCGGGAACCCACAAAAATGTTATTAAGCTTACATTACGGAAGGGGGCCAACACTTCTTGAATCTCATATATAATGTCTTGCCTTGATGATTTTACTCCACTTGCAAGACTCAATATTGCTGCATAAGAGTCAGAACATATTACTACTAATCTTGGT
>NW_015554069.1:179949-194586 GCF_001515605.1 Sinocyclocheilus anshuiensis
AATATCTATTTCTGAGTGTTTAAGAGCTTGCTTAGCAAGCTTATCAACCACTTCATTAGCCTCCACTTCCACATGAGCAGGAACCCACAAAAATGTTATTAAGCTTATATTACTTATTCTTAATAAACTTGCAAGAATCTCATAAATAATGTCTTGCCTTGATGTTTTTACTCCACTTGCAAGGCTCAATATTGCTGCATAAGAGTCAGAACATATTACTACTAACCTTGGTTTTACATCCTCTACCCACTGGAGTGCTACCACCATGGCAATTAATTCTGCTGTATACACGGATACAAGATCAGTTATTCTTTTCTTAAAGGTCCCATGGCATGGAAATTTCACTTTATGAGGTTTTTTAACATTAATATGAGTTCCCCTAGCCTGCCTATGGTCCCCCACCCTTTAATACTAGTTTGAAACTTTGGAATAAATACTGCAGCAGCTGTACTGCCAGAGATAGGGTCTTTAGAACCATCAGTATATATATGTAACCACGATGGATAAGTCTGATCTAAATACTGCTGTGCAATAATGTTCTTAGGGGTTTCTTTCACATTTTTAATTTTTATTTGTATTTGAAAATCGACTATTGGCATAGGAAAAATCCATGGTGGTATACTGGATAATATCACAGTAGGGCTAACATCACAGTCTGCAATACCAACAACTTGTGCTTCCCTTTTAGCAATCCATCCAAAGCTTTTAATATTTTTGTTTCCATGCTCCCAGCATTCTTCAGTTTGATCCTTCGCTGGCTGTGCTGATTTAAATCTAGTGGTTCTGTTGTGTTTGTGTTGCTAGTTCAGTGATGCAGGTTGTGGTGTTCTCTCCGGCCAATCCGTGATCAGCAGAGTTTACACGTCACGTTTTGGTAACGGTACGGTTCACTTGGAACCTCAACCGAGGTGGTACTAAAAAAGTACCAGGTACCAGGTACTGTACCAAGTGGAAAATCCCCCAAAAGTGAACCGTACCGAGCCGTACCGTGCCGTGCCATGCAGTGGAAAAGCATAAAAAGTTAATACCCTAAAGGGGTTTATTCTGCGATAACAATCAGCTGCTATCGCTGGCCAGACATCTGGCCTGGTTTGGGCATGTTACCCAGCACAACAGCCACAGAAGGCAATTTTTCAAAGAACGGAAGGTAGGTGAAGCAGGGGAACAAAAGACTTGGTTCGACAGCATTAATGAATGGGCTTCTGTCAACATCTTCCTATGACTGGAGGACAATCTGATCATGATCAAAACACATGAAGTAAGTCTGGAGGACAATCTCATCTGCATCATCTCTCATGTTTCCCTGATGACATGATGGGTAGAGGACCTGACATGACATGCTATAGTTTCTTTTTTTTTTTTGATCATGATCAAAAAACATGAAGTAGGTCTTATCTGTTTTTCTAAAGGTTTTCCATTACATAGCATGTGGTAACAAGTTCTTCAACTGTAGGTAGACATTAAATGAGAAAATGAGATGGGAAACGTGCAAACAAATAGATCATAGCTCCAATGCAGAGTTACGAAGAGTGACTGGATGGATAAACATTTAGGGAGGAACATCTTCCAATCATCACAGTTCATGTACATAATACAACTACAATGAGACTTATGTTTGGGTTTCCACAGGGTGCTTTTTAATCCTTTGTTACAGCTTTCAGCTGTGGGACTGCAATTTGCTTGAAAGACTGTGTCATGTTAGTTTATATACATTAGTTAAATTCAAATGGTGGCAGGTTCTCTCATGTGACAGCTCAGACTTTAAGATGATTTTAAGAAGTTTATCACATGATTTGTGAGGATGTGTGAAAAAAATAGTTATAAGCATAAATAAACATAATTTATATTGCAAACCAAGTCCTAAACAACAGCAACAACAGGGGAGTCAATAGGATTAGCTTTTTGTCACCCATAGCACAAAAAAAGAAAAAGAAAAACATGGCTAACCGTATCAAAGATTTAAATAAAACATATTTCTGTTAAAGTTTGTAACTGTTCATATTAGTGTAATACATTGAGAAATTAACATGACAGTCGCATCATTTTTTTTGACAACATCACAATTTAAAATACCTAAAATCTTAGTGTCACGTTTTGATTGGTCAGGTTGCACGAGGGACGAACATTCACAAGATGTACCAGATAAAAGGGCATACATTTTTCACTTCCATTTAGTTTCACTTCGCTTCCAGTTATTCAGAGACTCTCAGTTTAGGCTTTAACAGACTCTGTGTAAATGATAATATTAACAAATAATTGACTGAATTATTTAAAGCTTTCTGGAAAATTCAAAACCAAATAGAAAAAAAATGAGTGAAAGAGGTAAGTACATTTACAATTAGTATGTAACCTAGATATATTGATGATATCTGATAGTAGATAGTAAATATGAAAGTATGTAAGTTTATTTTAAAATTTCATACATCTGTATTTTCACAGAACGTCTGATTTCAAAAGAGGATCACATTAATTCATTTGGTAAGACCTGTTTAGTCATTTCACTAAATCTTAATCTTTTGTAGTGTAACACTAGCTCTTTACTGAAAAAAAAAAGATTTTTCATTTCTAGATACGTATGTGAAAACAATCCACAGTATTACAATTCAATAATTAAAGTAATTCTTTATATATCAAATTTTGTTGGGAAGTCTGATTCATTATGCATTTCATCCAAAGTAAAAAAAAAAAAGAATTTACTGATTCATCAGTACAACATTTAACATCATATTTTTGTGTGGAAAATGTATAGTTAAATGATGATGTTATGAATGTATGTATGTATGTATGTATGTATTCAATTATTCAGTTTCAATACATTTTTATGTTGTTTGTCTGTAGTATAAAAGTATGTATGTTGATGCTGTCACCCTGCTGTCAGTTTTCAATTTGGGGTCACTGGTTTTGTGCTAGATAATTATTTATATTTCCGGCCTTAAGTTGCTTTAGTGTAGTTGGCTTATGTCAGTTTGTAGAGCAGCTAACAAAAGTTTTAAAAGGTTAGGCTGACACTAGTTTAACTACTTTAAATTGTGAAATATCTTTCTCAAAAATGTGTGTGTACATTATTTCTGAAAGCGGTCATTTTCCTGTTACAACTGAAGTGCAATGTAATTTTAGAAAGACAATCTGCTGCTGTAAGACGAAGACCACTTAATCAGCCGCACCAACATCACATTGCAGAACTTCATAGGTGGACGCAGCAATCCACAGAAGACAGAAGTACAAGTACATACTTTAACTTAAATTGTATTGCAAACAAAGTAGTTTTTAAATGCAGTTGACATTCTTTTTAATCCACATGTTATAATTGATCCACAGTATCAGCCTCATCTGAACTCAGGATTGTTCTGCTGGGTAAAACTGGATCAGGAAAGAGTTCAGCAGGAAACACCATCCTGGGCCAACATTTTTTTGAAGAGGCTGTTTCACCAGTGTCAGTTACTAAAACCTGTAAGAGGAAAGAAGCACCGATTGGTGACCAGATCATCTCAGTTGTCGACACTCCAGGCCTGTTTGATACGACAATGACAAAACAGAAAATGAAGAATGAAATCGAGAAGTGTGTCTACATGACTGTTCCTGGTCCTCATGCATTTCTGTTGCTGATAAAAGTGGGGAGATTCACAGATGAAGAGAAGAGTGCAGTGAAATGGATTCAGATGAACTTTGGAGAAGATGCTGCACATTACACCATCATTCTGTTCACTTACGCTGATCAGTTGAAGAGAAAACCTTTAGATGAGTATATAAGAGAAAGTAATGATCTCAAGGCTCTTGTTAATGAGTGTGGTGGCAGATTTCACTCATTCAACAATGAAGACACAGAAAATCACTCTCAGGTCACTGAACTGCTGCAGAAGATTGAGAAGATGGTGGAGAAGAATGAATGGACATTCTACACTCATGAGATGTACCAGGACGCTCAGAGAAAGATACTAGACAGAGCACAGTTCTGTAAGTGTATTTGAATCAGAATACCACCATGATATAACCACCAGTGCAGGAATAAAATGATCGTGTTCTGTTCATTATCTCTGGATCAGTCCTGCATCAGTCACTGCCTGTTTCACATATTATACTGATACTATGAGATTTATCTACTTATCTAGTTCTTTTCTAATGTCTCAATTGTAATTGCTCTGATTTATTTGACATTCTGATTGACAGGGTCTGGAAATCCTCGGATTCTGCTGCTGGGTAAAACTAGGTCAGGAAAGACCAGTGCGGTAGAAACCATTGTGGGCTGAGAAAGTTTTGAAAGGAGAAATTCACCAGATTCTGCTACTGAAACCTGTAAGAAACTAGAAGCTTGTGTGGCTGGAAAGAGCATGACAATAATCGACACTCCAGGACTGATTGATGCACCAGTGAAGAAGATGAAGGACGAAAGAAAGAAGTTTGTCTTCATGTCTGTCCCTGGTCCTCATGCGTTTCTGCTGGTCATCAAACCGGATTCGAGATTCACAGACGAAGAGAAAAACACAGAGAAATGGATTCTGGAGAACATTGGTGAAGATGCTTTACGTCACACCATCATTCTTTTCACTCACACTGATCATCTGATAAGACAATCATTGGATGGGTATATTGGCGAGAGAAGGTTTCTTCAATCACTGGTTGACGGCTGCGGTGGCAGATTTCACTCATTCAACAATCAGGATAGAAATGATCACAATCAGGTCACTGAACTGCTAGAGAAGATTGAAAACTTTGCAGAGAGAAATGAATGGATGTACTACACAAATGAGATGTTTCAAATAATTATAGAAAGAAAGATTTTTTATGAAAACCTAAATAAATTCCTAACTAAAGCTGCAATAGGAACTGTACCACTAAGTGTAGGAACCATAGTAGCAGAGAGTGCTGTCATGGCATTAACAGAGTCAGTCATAGCACCAGTACTAATATTTGCAGGAGTTGTGGTTGGAGCTGGAGCAACTGCAGTGTTTGTTTGGAAAAAAATGTATGAAAAATATGGTTAGTAAGCTTTTGCAATCTATGTTGTTATATATGAATGTTGTAATTGTCATTGTTGATAGATGACACATTCATTTTAATAAGTGGCTAAACAACCTATGACCTAATGTTTAAATGTTTTTCAATGTGCTATTTTCAATAATTCAGATCTGAGTGTTAATTTTTGTTACTTTTTATTCACTGTGCTATTCAATTCAATTCAATTCAAGTTTATTTGTATATCACTTTTCACGATACAAATCATTGCAAAGCAGCTTTGCAGAAAATTAAGTTTCTACAATATATTTAGTAGTAGCTTATTAGTGGTGACTATGTCAATTTGATGTACAGTACATATGGCAGAAATGTACCGTAAAAATCAATTAAAGACATAATCAAACAGACGATAAACACTATTAACAGCAATTATTATATGTTGCAATCAAACTTATAGCAAAATGTGGTAGTTCTGCATGTTGTTTCAGGGTTGGCATCATCTGAGGTCCTCTGAGACATGTTATAGAAACGAAAATGATGGTGTATAAAATGATTTTAAGATAAAAAATAGACCGTAAAGAATTAACTTGATATAATAAACTCAAAACACACAGCAGCAACAAACAGGAAGTGGAAACATCTGAATGTCGTCATCATTAGCAGACACTTCATGTATCCTTTTTATCATGCCTAATGTTTGACATGTGGATCTTCCTAATATTGCAGGAGCATCTCTTGCCACAATCTGGAACTGAATCATGTGTTTTTGACCTTTGTACTCACAGATTAACTGTTTCTGTCCCAATGGCGACATCTGGTGTCCAGAGTATGTAAGTAACTTGCAGGTGGATTTTAGCAGCTTCTCCATTATGTCCAGCGAGTTGAAAGTCTTTAATGAGAGAACATTACATTCTGCACCAGTGTCCAACTTGAATTTGACTTGTTTGCCTCTAATCTTGAGCACTTCAGACCACTCTTCTTTTTCTTTCTGGATCTCGGTAGTGACAGACTGTAAATTTTGTAGCTTGTTTCTCTGAATTTCTAGTGTGCCCAGGAACATATTTTTGTCACCTTCCTCTGTCTGCTCAAGCGTGTGCATCTTTCTACGGTGTTTCCGCTCATTTTTGCGAAGTGGTTCTTTTTATTACACTGTCTGCACGTTTGACCGTAGGCAGGGCATTTTCTCTGTTCATGTTTGTAACCACATCTGCTGCACTTTATGTCGTCATTCGAATCACTCCTCGTTGGCATACTCTTGTTGATTTTTTGCTTAATTTTTGCAGTTTTGATCTTGTGCATGTCTACTTCTTCATTTAGTGCTTTTACTTGGCTAGACGTGATTTCGTTAGCCCGACAAATGTCCACAGCTTTTGCTAGTGTGAGATCTGCTTCTCTTAGCAATCTGGCTCTTACTGTGTCATCTCATATGCCGCAAACAATGCTGTCTCTGATTAGGGAATCATGCAATTCTCCAAACTCACAGTCTTTTGTCTTGTTCTTTAGGTCCGTGACGTAGGCATCAATATTCTCTGACGGTCCTTGGGCCCTCGTGAAGAACATGTTACGTATGTAAGGTAGGTTTTTTCTCAGTTCACAATAGTCTCTGCATTTTTGTTTGAAAACGTTTATTTTGTCTCTCTCATCTTCATTAAATTCTAAAGTATTGCAAACTTTAATTGCTTCCTCACCCGCGACGTGCAGAAACGTGGCACACTGCACTTTTTCATACTTTTCTGCAATACTGCTAGCCGTCAGGAACAAGTCGAATTTTTGCATCCAAATCTTCCAGTTTTCGGCAAGATTTCCTTGTAAACACAGGTTTGATGGTGGCTGTAACTGTGCCATTCTTCTTTCGATGCACTTACAACTTCTGACACCATGTATTGTTCTTTTTTAATCATTAAATGAGACGACGCCCTCTAGAACTCAAATGCTTTTATATACCTCCTCGTTCTTACGTCATGTGCTTCCACGTTACGCACTTACATCATGACGTATTACACTTTAATCATTAAATGAGACGACGCCCTCTAGAACTCAAATGCTTTTATATACCTCCTCGTTCTTACATGTCATGTGCTTCCACGTTACGCACTTACATCATGACGTATTACACTTGAATACGTTACACCACACACACTCACACATAACAGCATCTTTGTAACACACATGATATCACAGCCTATCCTACATGACTAATAAAAATCACAAACAAATTATTATAATATATGATTATATGTAATTTTATTTCAAACGAACGAGTAAAATAAATTGAGTTTTCTTAGAATAGGCTAGTTCTTCTCTGCATTCTTCTGAAGGCGCTCCGCCTGCGGTGTTGAATGCTTTGTTGTTAGACCATTTAAACGTTAATTACAAAATTACGCAAATAAAATGTTTAGCGTAGCCTAACTCTGGACAAAATCTTTAGCCTATTTATTTAATTAGCCTATTTATTTTATTTATTCTAGACATTATTTCTAAGTGAAGCAACATTTGCAATATCCACAAGATACAGTATAAGAGCGCACGGCCATCTATCGATCATTTGCGCCTCAAAGGGGGCATTCCAAAACGCTTAACGGTGCTTGATGCTTTAAGAGAGTGTTTTTAAAAGACTGAACTCAGTAAACACATTATTAATAAATTATAATATGTACAGACAAGCAGATCAGTCCAGGATGCGAATAACGCAACTTGTTTTTCTTATAGCCTAACTGTTTTCTATGGGTAAAACGCTTAACGTGTTAAACGCGTTGTGTTCTTATGGGCTTATTTGCTTGTCTGTACATAGAATACTTTATTAATGATGTGTTTATTGAGTTTGGTCTTGTAAAAACACTGACTTAACACATTAAGCAACGTTAAGTGTTGTCCGTGCAGTATTCTATGGGAGGAAAATGCTTAAAGCGGAATTAGACGCATTGCGTTCTTATTATGGGCTCATATTCTTGTACATAGTATGAATTACTAATAATGTGTATACTGAGTTTTGGCTTTTAAAAACACTCTTAATTAACACTTATAAAAGGGATAGTTCCGGTGCTTGGTTCTGATTGGTTGAGCCGCGTTTGAAGCTGTTGTAAATTACTCTACAAACATACACCTTTGTTTACGTCTGTTGTTGCTCGGCAACCATTTTGTTGCAACCACAACTGATTCTGAGGAACTACATTGTTTGGCGGAAGAAAAATGTTTTTATTAATATCATTACACTTTATTTGCTTTGTTTTATTTTGTGAAACCTTGCTACATATATGGAATAACCGTTTTATAAAAGCAATAAGCCCTGTGAAGCCGTGGTTTACAGTGAATTTATAACAGCTAAGGGGTGTTGTTAGGCACGACGCAAAGCGGACTTCTTGGGGCTTACTGCTTTAATTAAACCAGGTTAAGCATTTTAGAATGTCCTTGTCGTTATTATAGCAACAGTAAACTCATGATGCATATTTTTATATATATATTAGGGCAACAACAGACACCACGCATCAGATGTGTGGACGTATTTCATCAAGGACGACAAAAATATTGTAATTTGCCAACTCTGTAAGACTACTTTAAAATACAACAGCAGTATGACAGCTATGCACAACCACCTACGATCGAAACACCCAACCACAAAGGCAAATGTTAGTGAGATGCACACCACGAAGCAAACAAGCATAGGTGAATTCTGTAAAGGCCCAGTTACAGAGAAGAGAAGACAGTTAATGACAGCTTTACTTGTGGATTTTATAGTGAAGGATGTAAGACCACTCTCTTCAGTTTCAGGAGAGGGATTCAGGGGAATTATCAACTTCTTTGAACCCAGCTACACTGCTCCATCGAATGCTACACTGTGGAAAGTAATTGGCCACAAATGTGACTCTCTAAAGTTGGACATTGCGTCTGAAATGAAAGGCAAGAACATCTCCCTCTGTACTGATCTCTGGACTTCTTGCACCATGGAGCCATATATAACAATAACAGCTCACTACATCAATGAACTATGGGAGTTAAAATCAAGGGTGTTAGGCACCACTATCATGCCAGGGAGACACACTGCTGTCTACATTGCACAGAAGCTCACAGAAACTATTACAGTTTTTGCCTATTGCTTACACACGTTTTGCTAAATTTGGCTCATTGTGTCAAAACTCTACACACAAGCAAATAACACACAACACTGGGAAATAAACCATTCACATCTATGTCAAATTGAAACTCTGCTATCAAAACCTAACAATCCTTTGTCAAAATGTCACTCTGATGACAAAATGATACCCACTTGCATCATATGAATACACTTTCAGATCAGCAGCAACACACTAGTCTACTTTATATAAAAAACTGCAGTCTTTTGTTTTCAATGTTTTTATTCAGTTCCACAGAGGGCATGTTTTCACGACAACCAAAAAATGAAATACTGATTTCAAAATCATTACAGTAGTATATTTTAGAGTACAGTAAATTCAGTTAAATCAAAAATAAAACAAACAATACACTACTGTAAACACAGAAAAACACAATTGTGCGCAAGTGGGCTTATGGATCCTGCCGTCTGTTGGGGTCTGGCCACAGGATCTCATCAACATCACAAGCAATGTCTTCTCTCGCTAAGCATCGGGGAAAATATCCCCTTGTGTGTCGAATCCATCCCTGGATAGACCTCACCTCAATGTCTCCGCAGGCCTGTTCCATTGCCTGCAGAAGAGGCATACGGGCATGTGGTTGGCGGTCATATACGCCCCATCTCCAAGCGGAGATAGGCGTATATCCCTCTATAGGATTTAGAAATGGCGAATAAGGGGGCAAGTACAGAACTTCAAATTGATCATGGTTGGTGAACCAGTTCTGGACCAGAGCAGCCCGATGGACATGAACTTGGCCATGGAGATCTGTGAGGCCTTGCCCCACCACATTGGTTGCAGCGGACACACATTACAGCTTGCAGTTAAGGCAGGTTTGGATTTACCTGGACAAGGGAGCCCGGTGGAGCTGGTGGACTGACGGGTCACGGTGGAGAAGAGGGAGCTAGCAGCCATGGTGAAGCCGCTGGGCCGAGGCGGAGTCCGGGACTCAGAGGCTGGAAGCGGAGACAAGGGATCCTCCAGCCACAATGCTGATGGAGACTGGCAGTCCCGCGGCGATACCACCGCACAGATGGTGGGCTGAGGGTGAGCAGAGGGGCTGCCAGGAAGCAGCGGTGGCAGAGCTGAAGAAACCGGGATGACAGGAGGAGGCAGGAGATGGAGGCTGGGTGGGAAATCCAGACAGGTAGAGGGTTCAGGGACGGTGTGTGCTGCCCACACACACCACATCACGACTCCCAACACCGGGAGCGCCAGTGACAGGGGAACGACCTCCGTTGTCGTTTCAGGGCAGGCAGACAGTTCAGGGCAGACAAATAAGAAGAAGAGGGCTGGAGAAGAGGGGGCATGTCTGCATATATATCCACATTGTCCTCAGAGTTCAGCGACAGCTCACCCTCAGCGGCGGTGCAGTGGGCGGGGCTTTCCTCAGCACCCTCACGCCCCACTGGTAACATCCACCGTCGCATATGATGTAGCCGGCTCTTGCACCTGGTCGGATGTGATAGGCTCTGGCTCTGGGGCGATCCTCAGCTCTGTCGCTCCTTCCTGCGATGACTCGTAGGTCGCGCTGGGCTCTGGCTCTCCATCTGCGGTGGGTTCGGCTGACGCTCTGCGAAGCGGGATGATGTTGGGCTGGGCTCTGGGTCGAGCTGTGTTCCCAATCGGGGCCGGATGCTCTCCAGACACCGGATGATTGCCTCCCTCCAGTTCAATCCCGTGGTGTCGAGGGTAAATCCAAAACAGACAGGCAGGAAACATACGTATGGACTTAGAAGACCGGACAGGGGAACACAGGACAGACTGGAACTAAAGGGAGGAGGAGGATCAACTAATGAAGACACAGGTGTACTGACTAACATATTCAAACATGAGGGAAAACTGGGTCACACTGAGCACATGGGGACACAAAACAATCCAAAGGTGTGACAGTTGACAGCAGAATTGTCGTGCATCTGTGACTTTCATTGCATGAACAAAAAATACTGAGATGTTTCTCAAATTATCATCTTTTATCTTCCATAGTTTTTAGGCCGTTGTAGCCTAAACGATTATGTGTAATAAATTCTATGTTGAGTCAAATAAAATATTTATTTTAAAAGCTACTATTTGTAATGTCTACTTGACAAATTTTTATTTAACACAACAGTAGCTTTAAATAATCGTTTGTGGGTATTTTCACAGCCAAATTTAGTTTGCAATTAATTCGATTAATCAGTGCACCATGTAATTAATTAGATTACAATTTTTAATCCAAACATTTTTTTTCATTTAATAGTTAATTTAACTTTTTAAACATATGTTACCTTTTTTAAATTTAATATGATTTCTGCACTCATCTTGTCTTATGTGTCTTCAGTCATTTTCTTTAAAATGTATTGATTTTAGTCTCTGAATTGCAGTTATGTTGTTTAAAGAAATACACAATACTTTGCCAAAGTCTTAGGCATATTAAATTATTTAAAAAAAAACAAAAAAAGTTTTAAGGCACTGCAAGATGATATGACCAAATATTCTCATAAATATTATATATAAATAATATGGCTGGCACAAAAATTAGAGCACTGACATCTCTGTACCTTTGTCTAATAGAGTAGGAGTGTATCTGGATGTGTCGGCCGGCTGTCTGTCCTTCTACAGTGTCTCTGACACACACACACACACACACACACACACACACTTACACACACACACTTACACACATTCAACACCACATTCACTGAACCCCTCTATGCTGGGATTGGGGTTCATTCTGACTCCACAGTATCTTATGTCAGATTAAATCACAAAAACAATCAAGTCAAATCTATAAATTCTGTGTCACTTCTCACTGCTGCTTCATGTGTGTACATGAAAATTTGACTGTGCTTTCATTGAACTACTAATGCCTTTATTAATTGTATTTAGATCACCGTTTTGCCAACCGAAATCCAAGTGGAGCTGCTGTTGTCTTTGCCACTGACAATTTTTATTTTTTTTGCTTAATGACATAAATTACACAATTATGTGAATAGGTTGCAATATAATCAATAGCTTAAAGTCATTTGTATTATTATTTTTTTATAACCAGTGCTTCATAAAATGAGTAGTTCATTGCCTGAAAGTACAAAGTCTTCTAATGTGATTCATCTCGAAGGATTAGTTTATAGCTCAGAATCCTTTCAAATATTGAGTAAAACACTGGAGAAAGTGAATGAAAAAATTGTTCTGAAACCAAGTCACTGGCTGAATTCAGAATAGCATACTACTATTTCTGATATATAAAGATATATATAGTAGACATAATTACTATAGAAACTATATGGGATGGGTAAATATGCGGAAACACACATCGGACATGATTAAAATACTTGAAAAAGAACTAGACCACAAATTTTGATGTAATGTTACGGCTGGAATTAGTCATGAATCTGTTCAATCATATATTCATGAAAGCCTTTCATAAAAGCAGCCAAACGACCGAAGGGTCTGTTCTATGATATCGAATTGACTCGTTATGAATTTACAAAGTTGCCGTTGAACTGTATTCTGAATGGTAAGTTGGGTTGTCAAACCTTCCTCTAAACAGTAAACACCATTCTTAAATAATGTGGTCAGTTAAACAGCTCAGTGGGTTTTCTTCACAGAGGCTAATTGCTCTCCTTGTCAACTATGTTTAGAGGGCGATTGAATCAAGCAACAGTCAGACCTTAAAAATGGGTTGAGAATGGCTCCATCTATAGGTGGATATGTGGCATCACATCGGTGAGAAACACCTGTAGTAGCAGTAATATTACCTAAAAATGAGTGCTTATATGTAACAAGGCTGCAGAAACCATTCGGGATACCAGTTGGAAAGTCATTAGAAAAATCAATCAAACCTTCGTTTCAGTTGGGATGTGATTAAACGTCGTAATTTTGCTTTAGTTCAGACAATGGAAATTTTCTCTGTTTACAATGAAGTAATAAATGGGTGTTAATGGAGGGCTACTGATCAGCCAGCGTATTATCTTATTTCTCTTTATGACAATATATTGACCTTAGAAAGATCAAACTAATCAAACCATTCAACTAAAAAAGATGTTTGCTTTAACATACTAGCTTTATCATAACTTGTTTGTTAGTTAAGCAGGCCTACAGCATGGCAGAAACTTTATAGGTCTATGATAGGCTACTTACAGACTTATTAAATTGATGCAGTTCTCTACAGTTTTATTCAGATAGCTGTGAAATGGATAGCCATGCACATAAGAAAGGACATCATGTTACAAGTTACATTTTCACACTGAATGACTAGAGTTTTGTAATATAACTAATATTAGCATTCATATGCTCATTTTTTATTACTAATGTGTAACGCTTACCAGGGAGCAAAGGAGGGATTGGGTCTGTTTGATTGTATTATTAGTAATAGCCTATTCAGTTCTTTCCCTTATGTTTGTGAAGTTGTTTCTTCTGTCTGTCTTGTGTCAAACCTGCAAGTGCCTGTGGTAGATGTGAAGTTATCTGCAAGGGAACTTACATCACAAACGCTGAGGTGAGTTTTGGTTTTCATTTGGCTGTTGGCTCTGTGGTCGGTCTATATTGATACACATATTCTATTTAAGTGGACAAAGCCGTATGCAAATGTTCATCAACATGCGAAAACACAATCATCCAGTCGACCACTGAGGCACTGGAGGAATTTTACAGAGATTTGCATGAAAGCAATGCAGCCCTCCTTACGCAAATGATAAACGATGGATTACTGAGGTCGTCCTTAACTAACTCTGAAGACGTTAATCGTTTTCTTCCCTTTTACGTTTGTTTTTGCAACCTTTCAAATGTATTTTACGTAGCCTATAGACTTTATTGTTTTTACTCTTGTCCTAGAAATAGGCTACACTTTAAATCTCGGTCAATGAAATCCATTACAAAAAAAAAAAAGTTATATATTGCATTTTTAAAACTATGATGATCTAGTCAAAAGGAAAACAGGATTCATTTCAATCAACTTTTATTATATTTTATTATTGTATTTATTATATTTTATTTTTTAATTTTGACTTTCCCTGAGTTTTCGCCCCAAGCAATTTTAACACTTAAATGTGTCAAGCCGATGAAGAGCTTGAGATGAAACATGACGTGATGAATTTAAGAGGTAAACATCAAAATAGAATGTAGAAATAAGCAGAATATCTTTTTTATTATTTTGCACCACATAATTAAGTTATGTAAAAAGCATTAAAATATTATTTCATGTTATTAAAGTTCAATATTGTGCATATTGCAAAAAAACTATGTAAAAAACAAAGAATTAATTCCTCGCAGAATGTTTTTGACTGTCAAAAAAACTACAAAAAATACAGAATTATCTTGTGATATTATATATATATATATATACTGGCGTTCAAAGGTTTGGGATCAGTAAGACTTGTAATGTGTTTCAAAGAAGTCTCTTCTGCTCATCAAGGCTGCATTTATTTGAACAAAAATACAGAAAACAACAGTAATCTTGCAAAATATTATTACAATATAAACTAATGGTGACTATTTTAATATCCTTTAAAATATAATTTATTTCTGTGATGCAGCGCTGAATTTCCATCATCATTACTCCAGTATTCAGTGTCACATGATCTTCAGAAATCAGTATAAT
>NW_015554069.1:194840-195365 GCF_001515605.1 Sinocyclocheilus anshuiensis
AAGCTGAATTTTCAGCATCATTACTCCAGTCTTCAGTGTCACATGATCCTTCAGAAATCATGCTAATATAATGATTTATTATCAGTGCTGGAAACTGTTCTGATGTTTAATATTTTTTTAGAACCTGTGATACTTTTTTCAGGATTCTTTGATGAATAAAAAGTTAAAAAAGAACAGCATTTATTCAAAATATAAATCTTTTCTAACAATATCTTTGCTATGACTTCTTAACAATTTAACACATCCTTGCTGAATAAAAGTTTTAATTTCTTTCAAAAAAAGAAAGAATTCAAATGTACTGACCCCAAACTTTTGAACTGTAGTGCATATTATTAGAACAGATTTCTATTTTAAATAAATGCTCTTCTTTTTAACTTTTTATTCATCAAAGTATCCTGAAAAAAAGTATCACAGGTCAAAAAAATAAATATTAAGCAGCGCAACAGTTTCCAGCAATGATAATAAATCAGCATATTAGAATGATTTCTGAAGGATCATGTGACACTTTATACTGGAGTAATGGCT
>NW_015554069.1:195415-204233 GCF_001515605.1 Sinocyclocheilus anshuiensis
TTTAACTTTTTATTCATCAAAGAATCCTGAAAAAAAGTATCACAGGTTCCAAAACAATATGAAGCAGCAACAGTTTCTAGCACTGATAATAAATCAGTATATTAGAATGATTTCTGAAGATCATGTGACACTGAAGACTGGAGTAATGATGCTGAAAATTCAGCTTTGATCACAGAAATAAATTACATTTTAACGTATATTAAAATAGAAAAACGTTATTTTACATCATAATAATATTTCACAATATTACATTTTTTCCCTGTATTTTTAATAAAATAAATGCAGCCTTGATGAGCATAAGAAACTCCTGTAAAAAACATTGAAAACCTTTCTGATCCCAAACTTTTGACCGGTTGTGTGTGTGTGTGTGTGTGTGTGTGTGTGTGTGTGTGTGTATATATATATATATATATATATGACACAGAGAAGCATAGAGAGAGAGAGAGCGCGAGGGAATGAAGCAGGGCGTTCGTGTTCTCTATAGCAAAGCTTCGCGTTAAGGTTCTCCCGCTCGCGCATGCCGCATGCCGCATCCAGCACAGCACAAACGGGAACAGCGTTGCTCTCCCGTCAGGAACCGACGCGCGTCTATCATAGAGTAAATCGTTAGGTTCGGGTGAATTATTTTGTCGAAGCAGCGAGGCCTGTGCTGTGTTTCGCCGTGTGTCTGTCTCTATTGTATGCAGCAGCAGAATCCACGACAGCCGCATGTTCCATTGATCTGTTGCTATCTGCTGGGATCTTCTGCATCTGTGCTCTGCTACCATCTCAACATCTGGCCGTGCTCGCCCGCTCCTCTCTTTCATATTAACCCTAATATCCTGTTTTGACGAGGACATTTGTTCCTGTCGTACACATGGTGAATGTAGAAGTGACCGCAGCCTTTTTACTCGTAGATGCCAAACAGTGTTTTTAATCGTCGTGTAGCTATATTTGTGATTTATTCATCGGCCATCGCTCGGCGCAGGCCGTGGGGTTAGTCTCAGACCTCCACGATGGGTTTCTGCGCTAAATGTCGCGGATGTTGGTGATTATCGGTGCCATTTATTACGGATTTAACGCGTGCGCGGGGAGGGATTTTGCGTCCGCAGCAAACGATCGACGCATTTATTTTTGCCTGAACTCGATTTTTCCTTTTTAGTAATATGATTATTAGCAGAAGAGGATCACCCTCAGCTCATCGTCTCATTGCAATACCCTTGACGATCAACAGTTCATCGCGTAAATGCCTCTAAACCCGCGCGATTATTAGTCGGAGCGCGCGACGTCGAGTCGAAGATTTTCGCTTGCGCTCATAATGACTAATAAACCAAAACGATTGTCGTCTTCACTCATGGATGCTCTTAATGTTGTATGTTGATTTGTCTTATCGACAGGGTCAAGAGACTGTAGTCATATTGGATTATATCATTGCCCGTGTTTATTATTCCTCCTGCGTGTTTGTGACTGAAGACGCTCCATATAGGGTGGATTATTCCCGCTTTTGAATATCATGTTTTTGGCCCTTTTATCGTCTGGAAAGATGGCAGCTGATTAAATTTTAATCTTGATGCATTCTGGCGACACTGGAGGAGAAGAGGAGAAGCGAGTGAATCGGGGAGGAGATGTAGGGTGGATACAGAAGGTAAGAATGAATGAATGAAGGAACAGTGTGTGTTCGGTTCAGTCCTAAACACACACATTTTCATATCACGGTCGATACACAACATCTACACACATCATTTCATTATACACGTTTACTTAAGTGAGCACAATTCTATCTAGTATTCTGGAATTTACAGAATAGGGTGGGTTAAGGTAAATCGGGACACTTGAGATGACCAAATGGCCCAATTATTCTGAATGTACACTATGTATACAGCCTATATTTATGTATTTGTAATTGTATGTATGACTCATATTTCCAATTAAGAACCGAATGCCACCCAAAATAAATGTTATTTTTGGCTTACATCTGAGGACACACACGTACACATATAGAATATACACGCCATTGTGCATGCACATATCACTGTATGCACACACACACATAAGCGCACATTCTGCATGCACAGACCTATATATCATACATGCACACACACACACACACACACACACACACACGTTGTGGTCATTTTTCATTGCATGTAAATTGAGTTACAGGCCAAAGGCGAGCTGAACGCTGCGGCGCGTGAGTGGTGTGTAAATGCGCTGGCGCCACTGACTGCTGGTGCATTCTGACAGACCTCCATCTCTCCATCTCTCCATCTCTCCCCACCCAACATCTCCTCCATCTCCCGCACACGCCGTATCTTTCTCCTGAGCGATGCATGAGCCCCAACTAGTGCATTTGGATACGCTTTAAGTGAGCTAAATCTGGAAAAACTGTCCTCTTTGGGAAAATGATTCATAAATAAAACAATGTTTTCATGTTTTATTCTAAATAGGTGAACGTTTTCTTTTAGGGTTTGTGGTATTTTGTCTATAAGTAAGTCTATGGTATGCTGTATTTTCCCCTTTAGAGAGATAAGTGTGTGTTCGGAGTTACTGACTTACATTTTGAGGATAAATTTGTCTGCAGAAGTGAGCTGAGTCTGACAAAACTGGGACATCATCGCTTGGTGAAAAATATGTTAATATTTATTTAGGTTTGATTTTAGACCATATAAGAACAATACAAGTCCTCGGTTGCGTAGTTAAGTGAATGTGCATGTGTTACTGTGTTTTACAGGCGGATATATGGAGAAGAGAGCGTGTGTTTATAAAGGAGCTCGTAATGATCTTGTGAAGACTCACGGATGGTTGAGCGAGCAAAGACTCAAATGCAAAGACATGCAAAAACACTGGTTACTAGTCAAAGCAAGTGGATGAAGAGCAGAAAATAATCTCGTATGTCACTTCTGTTGTTGGCTTATTGGTATCACAGTATATCTATAGATTCAGCCTGTGATGAAGAGGTTCGTGCAGCTGTAGAATAAACTCAGACGTTTAGTCATTGATAGATAAATACATAGCAACAGACCAATTGACCCCTGAGCTGGTGGCCATTCATTTATCTATACGTTTGTGCTTGTATTTATAGCGTTAGATAAATAGGCATTATTTGTGTATCCTTCTTGCTTTGCCGTCTCAGCAGTTTTGAGTCCCTGTTGTTAAAAATACTTTCTCTTGCCCCAGTGTAGTGTGCAGAATCAGAAGCCATCTGTAAGCTGATTTCCATGAGCATTAGTGCTTGGGAAACCTGTTTGAGAACACTCATTATTTTTGCAGTTTTTTGGTATTGCTTGAGGTGCAGAAACTCGGCAGTGGTTTAAATGTGTGTTTGATCTCTTAAGCTCTCATTATTTGGTCTGTTTTCTTAGGGACAATCACATTAGACTGTCTGCTAAACGTCTTAAATGTCACTCAGCCAGTCTGGAAAGTAATTTAGTCCTGAGTTACACAATCAAATTAAAACAGTGAAGAGCTGAAATAGGAGAATAATTATGTAGTCTGTTACCAATAGTGGTTGACAAAAATGGGTCTTTGTTAGATTAACTTATTTGCAGCGTTGCAATGTAAGTACTTGTTTTTTTTTTTGCTTGGCCACATTTTTCTATGATTTAATGCTTTTCTATGTCTTAAGCGGAAGCCTTATGTTGGTGTATTTATTTATTTGGTAAGTAGCTGTGATATAAATGAGTCAGCCAGTCATTATTAAAAATAAACCCCTTTACCTCTGACTGGATACTAGACCTGATCCATCTGTCGGTGTTTATTTTGCTTTAATAATCAGTATTTGTATTGTTTTTAATGCATTTTATGCATTTGCTTCACTATCTGGTCCAGATTGTCAATTTAAAGACATGTTAATGTAAAATACTCATATTTAGACAGAGTTTAGTTTTGTCTACAGAGCTGCTGTTAATGCATTTTTAAGCAAAAGTCTTTAGTACGAAAGATTTTACAATTATGAGACACATAAATTCAGTCAAGTGTGTCTGAACTCACAGTTCATAATATGCATAGCCTTGATATAATGCAATTTCAGACATAAATGCACATGACATCTTTTAAATTGAATGATTTTTGAAAAATGTATTATATAGTTGCATGCTAGCAGTAGATTTTGTTTATCAGTCACAGACTGGCTGATAATCTAAATATGACCAGATGTATAGTCTACCATTAATGTTTTTATGCTGCTTTTCGGCTTCATTAGCAAAAGGCAACATGAACATGATGACTGTGATGTATTTTTGTTGAAGCGTGCATGTGAGAAAATCAAAATATATGATCTTTTCTTTTTATTTGACTTCATCTGTGGCTTCTGTAGCTTCACGTTGACTTTCGGACGGACTGCAGCGGTGTTTTCCTAATCTGGTGTGAGTGAGTGTTGTGTGCAGCGCTGATGAGAGTGGTGTGTTTGTTTATGTCTCTAACACAGAGGGTGAATTATAGCAATTACTCCAGGCTGATTATTACACTGGTGCTTCGGGAAGCTCTCCAGATGAAGCTCTGCTCTGGTGTTTGATTCTCGGCGCTCCACAAACGCAGGTTTTGATCACGACAGTGAATTCGTGTGCGCTGACAGACGAGGACGGCAATATTTGGCTGGATGTGGTCCACGTTTATCTCACAGCACGCTTTCATCAACCGCTTCTGTTATCCATGAAAGTGCAGCACAGCCGGACTTTAATTAGACTTTGACATTTAATTACACCTGAAAGCAAATTCATCTTTAATAGTCACTGAATAACGGTTGTGTCTCATGAATGTTTTAACAGATACATATACTGTGTTCATACACAATAATCTTTCATTTTTACTGATATCAATTAAACCTTAATTGAGTTATACCACATCAAAATGTATTCTGCTTGAGGATAGATCCTGAACAGAGAAGATATGGTATGTTTTTCTATGTAGAACATAGAATAATTAACAATAATCATTTCTGACAGCAAAAATGAAATTTGTCATTATTTATGAAGTGTGTGCATACAGTGTGGTAAATGCATGATACATTTCATATATGTGAATATATGAAACTGCACCAGGGTTAACTAAAACTAAAACCAAAGAGAAACACGTTAGTTACTTAAATAAAATAAAATATAAAAAATGAAAACTTTTAAACATTTCTCGTTTTCATTTAGTTTACCCGGATGTAAAAAAGACTAAAAACCAAAGTTAAAAAAACAAAAACTATATAGACATTTTTTTCTGTTATTTTTAATAACAATGACAAAAATACAAAACAATTTACAAAAACTTTTAACTAAAATAAAAAAAAGAAGAAAAACTACAATAGTACCTCGATGCTAAAATAAAACTGCACTGAATTTCCCATAATAGTGATCACTAATTTTAATAATAATTGTTCATAATTATTTTTAATAATTAATCATGTGTTTTTCATTTGTGTGTGTGTTTGTGTGAGTGTAAGGGTGTGTCAGTCTCCAGTGTTTTTGCCGGTACTAAATTAGAAGGTGTTATTTGCGTAAGTCACTGGGCCATTAGGGATCGTGTGTGTGAGTGTGTCTGTGTGCATGTGTGTGCGTGCATGTGTGTGTGTGTGTGTGTGTGTGTGTGTGTTCAACAGACAGTGGTGTGAGTGAGTGTGTGTGAGTGTGTCTGTGTGCATGTGTCTGTGTGTGTGTGTGTGTGTTTGTGAGAGAGAGTCTGTGAGTGTGTCTGTGTGCATGTGTGTGTGTGTGTGTGAGAGAGAGTCTGTGTGTGTGTCTGTGTGCATGTGCATGTGCATGTGCATACTATAAAAGTCAGTGGTGTCCAGTGTTTTGATTTGACAAAAACAGTTTAGACATCCTTCAAAATATCTTCTTTTGAGTTTCACTGAAGAAAATGTCATACATGTTTGGAATAAATAATAACATTTGGAGTAAATAATGGCAGAATATTGCACCCAAAAATGAAAATAAATAAATCAAATAAATTATTTATTTACCTTCATGTTATACACAAAAGAAAGTGATGGTGTGTTCACACCAAAAGCGAATTCAATTATTTGCAGATTACATACAGATTACATACAAAGTCAATACAAAGACAAGTGTGTTTGAGTGAGTGAGAGTGTGTGTGAGTGAGAGTGTGTGTGTGTGTGTGTGTGCATGCGTGAGTGTGTTTGAGTGAGTGAGAGTGTGTGTGTGTGTGAGTGAGAGTGTGTGTGTGTGTGTGTGTGCATGCGTGAGTGTGTTTGAGTGAGTGAGAGTGTGTGTGAGTGAGAGTGTGTGTGTGTGTGTGTGTGCATGCGTGAGTGTGTTTGAGTGAGTGAGAGTGTGTGTGTGTGTGAGTGAGAGTGTGTGTGTGTGTGTGTGTGTGTGATCATGAGGGACAGAGCGAGACAGATGTAGGAGAAACAGTGACTCATGAGCTCTGATGAACAGAAGGAGTTTTAAAGTTAAAGTGTTCACACTTTCACATGTGTCACAGGTGTCAGTGATGTATATGTCATGTGATTAATACTGAGTACCTTTGACAAGAAAATACACTTTCAGTCTTCGTACCTCAAAAATGTCATGTTTAATTGAATGTGTTACTTGACATGTCTTTGTAATCATTTGTGAAATTTACTTGCAGTTTCTGAGTGAAAACCATTTTGAGGTCAATCCTACACCATATTTTTTATCAGTGCACCTGTCGGACTATAAAGCATGTGAAGATGGCTAGTTATTATTGTATGCAGTAATTCTGTGCTTAAGCACACAGTCTGATGACTGGCTGATCTTCAGCTGTCGGTCCGTGTTTTGGCCGCTTCAGTTCATTCTGTGACAGAGAATAACTCTGTGTTCGAGGGTGTTGATGGCGTCTGAAGTGTGTTTCTTGTGTCTGTACAGGGCTGTGTGTGTGTGTGGTTTCACCTTTATTTAGTCCGTATTATGTTTCTGATTTCCATAAGGCTGTGGGGATCTAAATGTGTGTCCTCTTCATTTGGTTAGAATCAGTCGATATGAACGTGTGTGTGTTTGTAGCTATACTTAACCATATTTAAGGGACAGATTTGTAACAGATGTGAGCTAAATCTGACAAAACCTAATTTTGAGGATGCCCTCATTTGTAATAACAGTATAAAAATAACATTCAGAAAGTTTTCTGTTAGTGTTTGTTTAGGTTAGGTTATTGTATTTAAAACTAGCTGTATATAAAAACAGTGGAAGTCTATGCAATGACTTCATTTAGATAGATGAGTAAACGTTTGTGTGTGTGTGTGTGTGTGTGTGAGTCCAGTGTTACTGCTTACACCATTTTTAGGTTTGTTTTTTAACAAAAAACTTTGTCATTTATATTAATTTCGGTCCATTTTACACTCATTTAAGTGGCATATAATTTCTGTTGGCAAAAATAAAATTTTAGTTGATGAAAATATGTTAATATTAGAAAATTTTCGAAATGTTAACAGATCAAACTTAAAGAACGTTTTCTTATGTATAAACATTGATTGCTCATAAAAATTATTTATGAATGTATAAACATTAATTACTTGTAAAACATAAATAAAAAATTTATAAATTATTTACATTTATAAATTATATAATTTATCAAAGTTATCAACATAAAATATAACTTGAAAACGCTGATAATAAGCATGTAAACGGAATTATTATCTGTTGTTTAGAGGTGAATTCTTCATAATGAGCAGACTCTCATTTTGCATTATAGCAATATGTGGCGTATTTACAACAGTTCTGAGTAGTATTGACAGTGCATTCACTTCAGTTTTTGCAAATATAATTAGTAATATTACATTTATCTTGTGGATATGTGGATATTAATGTAGATACGGATCAAAAATTAATATAGGATGCATTTAACATCCTTGTTGAATTACTTGCATGAAAATTTTATCATTTTACTTCTAAAATCATTGGTAATATATTTTCTTGCATTGCTAATTTAATATATATGTATATATATATTGATCAGGAGTCTAATGTGAAGCAGAGCCACTTATTATATGGCTGCTTACTGAATTAATAAATAAAAATGGACATGTAATATTGAAATGAGTCTAAATGATTTTATTATGTGAGAAGAAAGAGAGTGTGGAGCGATACAAGAGACATGAAACTAGCGCAGCGATGGAGGATATCCAGTGATCAAGTGTAGCATAAAGTACAGCTGTGTACCATCACAGACCGCAGTGATTGACCAATCACAATCCAGCATTTATAACATCTGTTATATTTCCATCAGCGATTGGAGTGTTTTTCTGCTGTAGGCCGCGCTAAAGCCTGAGGCTGGATTTTAGCTCTGGTCCTGGTGCGAGTCGCTGCGCCTGGGGAAACGCTCGTGATAAATCGTCTGATTCCGTCTCCTGGGATCGGGAGTATTTTTGAAGCACCATCAATAGAGACGGAGCCCGCAGGGGTTTCACAGCACTGCTAACTGTGAAAAAGAAATGAGTCATAGATCATAGCAGGAAAAACCAGGCTGGACGCACAGAACAGAGAGAGAGAAGCACAAATGAGCGAGAGATGCGAGTCTCCTCTGCCACCACCGCAGCGTTGCCATGGCGACTGTACGTCGAGAGACGGCCGCCGACCAATCAATGTGTGTGCGAGTCTGTCTGAAGGGATCCTGAATTACTGATCCTTAAAAAATGATTTTTCCAGCGCACTCGCAACTTGCACACAGTCGTAATATTCACGCTCACACTGGACTGATTCAGTGAGCTGCTGATCACTCAGTCAGATACCAGACTGTGTTTTAGCTCAGCTTATATATACTTATTTGCTTATTATGTTATATATAAGATTAGGATGAGTTTGTTTCTTCATCAGGTTTGGAGAAATGTAGCATTGCATCAGTGTCTCAGCAATGGATGCTCTGCAGTGAATGG
>NW_015554069.1:206368-207990 GCF_001515605.1 Sinocyclocheilus anshuiensis
ATAATAACGCTTCCTCCAGTGAAAAAGTGCATCTCCTGTTGTCTCTCACATCAAAATCCAGCCACATATTTGTTTAGAGCTGTGCTTGATCTGTGCAGATTTCTCTCCTGATTCAGACCAGAACACTTTTTCACTGGAGGAAGCGTTATTATGGATTATGGACTTGTATTTTAGTTAAAACCGTCTTAATGCTGGATTTGTTTCAGCTTTTGTCTTCTCCAGATGTTAACTGATGGACTGGAGTGCTGTGGATTATTGTGATGTTTTTATCAGCTGTTTGGACTCTCATTCTGACGGCACCCATTCACTGCAGAGCATCCATTGCTGAGACACTGATGCAATGCTGCATTTCTCCAAATCTGATGAAGAAACAAACTCATCCTAATCTTGGATGGCCTGCAAATTGTCATTTTTGGGTGAACCATTCCTTTAAACTAGAAAGATACTTAAACGTTGTGTTTGATTTGTTTGGCAGCAAATAACAAGATCCATGGATACTATACTATATTTTTTGTGATCTCAGGATTATATTTTCTAGATATATCCACCCATAAGTTTATATGATAGTGTGAATCTATTTCAGTTGACTGAGGCTGCGGGTTTGAGCTCAAACCTCACATGAACGCAGTATCGAGCCGCTCAGTTGCTCTTTCATCTGACGCTGTGATCATTCGCGTCGGCAGCGGCTGGAGAGCAGCCCCCGCTATGACAGTATTGCAGCCTGATGATCAATAGATGCGTCAATAAACAGAGATCGTATTAGTGTGAGCGCTGACCTTCTTCACTGCAATTAAAGCACATTATCCTCTTGTGTGAATGTAAATGATGAACTACATATGATTTGAATGATATGAAAATAAGAGATTTTGATGAGCGTGTCGCAAATCTGATATAAGAACATGAACCAATCAGCTTAGATACAGCAGTCGGGAAGTTATTTCAATATATTTTTCAACAAAAAATACATGTAAAATAACACAAAACATATGCTAATTTTAATGAAAGTCATTTTATTTCAGACAGACTGGAAAACAGCGTTACTGGAGTTTGAGTGTCGAGCATTTGAGTTTGGCTGTAAGAAACTGTCTTTTTGTTGTGACCTTAGAGTAACCCAGTGCTGAAGCTGTACTCTCATGTGGATCTTCAGAGCTGAGCGTTACTCTGTAATGCAGTCAGACTGAATGGGGTCGGCCGTCTGTCTCTCTGCAGGTTCAGCTGACGTTACAGGAGACTGTCCCGCCCCTTTCACCTTGTCCGTTCCTCTGTCCTTACCATGGCGTTGTCACTCTGGATACTGTGGATGAGTCCTGTGTTGCTTAGCAACATCGCTCCCTCCGAACAAGGTGAGTTCTGCACCCTAAAACACCTGGTCTAGTCTCCGCCCCCTCAGACCTGGGAGCGATTCTATTGGTTGAAATAACCATTGATGTGTTTTATTCAAAGCCTAATTAAAAATCCTTCAATATCATATCACTATTTTAAATTGTGAATACCTCAGTCATTCAAGAACTCAACTTCAGATAGATAGATAGACAGACAGACAGACACAGAGACACACACACAGACAGATAGATAGATAGATAGACACAGACAGACAGATAGATAGATAGATAGATAGATAG
>NW_015554069.1:209144-211675 GCF_001515605.1 Sinocyclocheilus anshuiensis
AGACAGACAGACAGACAGACAGATAGATAGATAGATAGATAGACAGACAGACAGACAGACAGACACAGAGACACACAACAGACAGACAGATAGATAGATAGATAGACACAGACAGACAGATAGATAGATAGATAGACAACAGATCAGACAGACAGATAGACAGACAGACATTAGATAGATAGACACAGATAGATAGATAGACACAGATAGATAGATAGATAGATAGATAGATCGACAGATAGACACAGACAGATAGACAGACAGACAGACAGATAGACAACGGATCACATGATCTTCTTGAGGTGCAGACAGATGTTGAGTGTGAGAGAGAAACCAGTCATGAGGCTGTGATTGTGTGATCTGTGTGTTGAGGAAGTGATGTGACGCTGTGTGTCTGTGATCATCAGGTCTGAGTCGAGCGGCGATGCCCTTCGGTCTGATGAGGAGAGAGCTGGCGTGTGAGGGATACCCCATCGAGCTGCGCTGCCCAGGAAGTGATGTCATCATGATCGAGACGGCCAACTACGGCCGCACCGACGACAAGATCTGCGATGCCGACCCCTTCCAGATGGAGAACGTGCAGTGCTACCAGCCAGACGCGTTCAAGATCATGTCACACAGGTACAAATCAACTCACATTTAGATTCTCTCTTCTATGCATAACCGCAGTTCTGTCATGAAAACTGAAGATTTTAGCATGGTAATGTACATGACAATGTTAATGTACTTGGTCTTGGCGGAATACATCTGCTACGCTGCTGCTGGTTATTGCTGTAATTGTAGATTATTGCTGCTTCTGTTGCTGCAAGCAAGTACAGTAACTTGCTACTGCCAATACATATGCCGATTAAGGCATACTGCTGCTGCACAAATAGCATATAAAATCTATACAGGTGGAGCTGGGGAAGGTGGAGGGTTTCAGAGGAACTCTGAAAGTGCGCTGCAAAATGCTCAAGCGAATGCTAACCAGCCATTTAAATGTAAAGCAGCAAGCTCATTAACTGCATATGCAACATGAACCAATCAGCTTGTGCCAAGTCGTTTAATGCTGAGAATATCGTCAGTTTACGTTAAGGACCCATCAACCTGCGCCATCTAGAGTTTCATGACAGAATTTGGCATTAAGAGTAATGCTAGTTTGTTTTGTCAGTTTGAATTGATTCGTTCACTAAATTCAAAATGACTCATTCAGCCGACAAATTCATCAAGGCAACCACAGATTTCTTATTCAGTTAGTAATATGTAGTTTTTTTTTTATTTTATTTTTTACAGTGTATATTAGGGCTGTAACGCTACACGTATTTGTACTGAAAATTTTTGGTACGGGTCTTTCGGTTCAGTACACGTGTACCCAACAAATCATTTCATTTTTTTGGGAAATTCAGACAATACATGACGTTTTGGCGATCTTTGATGTGGCTCGACATATCGCCGTATACTAAAATTTTCATTGTAATTTAATTTATTTAAAGAAAAAGCAATTTGTTCAGTAAGCCATTGTTGAATTTAATGTATATATGTATTACCTGTATATATGTTTAGTTTTTTTCATCCTGCTGTACTGAAACTGAATTGTGACGTCAAAACCGACTAGGTACATACCGAACCATCATGATTGTATACTGTTACACCTATAGTGTATATATATATAATTTGTGACAAAATTGCCCCCAAAAAGTGAGCTAAATCTGATACAACCTGTCTTTGGAGTAATGTAAAGATGTTCTCCTTTCACAAAATGATTTTTCTTTAAAGTAAGTAATGTTTCTAATGTGTTGGTCATAATGGTTAGCTTTATATAAAGGCGTTGTAAGTATGTGATATGTGTGTGTGGATGAGATTATGTGTGTGTTTGAGTGTTTTGGCGTCAGCGTGTCTCCCCAGTGTTTGAGCTGCTGCTGTTTCCTAGAAGAACAAATCAATGCTGCTTCACTCTGTCCATTTCCACAGAGAGAGAGAGAGAGAGAGATGAGCGGGTCTCCTTCATTGAGTTGAGCTGATGAGAGATGATTCACATGATCTCAGTCTGAAGCGTCTCTCAGACGTTCTCACACAGTTATTGACGTCTTTGGCGACTCCTCTCCTCTGTGTGGCTGTGGAGCAGTGCGAGACTGATGATCATGTGTGTGTCTGTTTCAGGTGTAATAACAGTGTGTGATGATCGTGTGTGAGTGTGTGTGTATGTGCGTGTGTGTTTGTGCGTGTGTGTGTGCGTGTGTGTGAGCGCGTGCGTGTGCGTGCGTGCGTGCGTGTGCGTGAGTGTGTGTGTGTGTGTGTGTGTGCGTGCGTGTGAGCGTGTGCGTGTGCGTGAGTGTGTGTGTGTGTGTGTGTGTGCGTGCGTGTGAGCGTGTGCGTGTGCGTGAGTGTGTGTGTGTGTGTGTGTGTGCGTGCGTGTGAGCGTGTGCGTGTGCGTGAGTGTGTGTGTGTGTGTGTGTGTGCGTGCGTGTGAGCGTGTGCGTGTGCGTGAGTGTGTGTGTGTGCGAGTGTGTGTGCGTGTGTGAGTGCGTGTGTGTGCGTGTGTGTGTGTGAGT
>NW_015554069.1:213566-214114 GCF_001515605.1 Sinocyclocheilus anshuiensis
TCTTCTCTTCTCTTCTCTTCTCTTCTCTTCTCTTCTCTTCTCTAAGCCTCGTTTATACTGTTGTTTTGTGTCGTTGTGAAAATGATAACCCAGAGGCATTTTTTGTTTGCACTATAATCAGAAACGACAGACATTCAGTTCAGAGGAGGATCATCTAAACCAGCAGGAATCAGCAGTGAAGTGTTTTATTCAAGCTTTTACTCAAAAACATCTCCGTTCAGATACTTCATGTCTTTTACCTTAAAAATACTCTTATTGCCTGCATTTACATTTAAACACGTTACATTTTATAAAGATGCTTTTGATTCTACACAATATAAAATTAACAAGATCTTTGAGTATATTTAGAATATCAGAATATTCTGTTTTGACCTTTTTTGTGTTTGTATATATATTAGTGCTGTCAAATAATTAATCGTGATTAATTGCATCCAAAATAAAAGTTTTTGTTTACATAATATATGTGTGTGTATTGTGTATATTTATTATGTATGTATAAACATACACACATGCATGTATATATTTAAGAAAAATATGTTATGTTCATA
>NW_015554069.1:214124-217099 GCF_001515605.1 Sinocyclocheilus anshuiensis
TAGCTTTTGTTTATTCTTTAGATCCCTTGTATTCATAGTTTAACGGTAGTTTGTCTTTCCGAACATGAACAGACACAGTGAACGTATGCTTCTACATGAAGGCGTGTGTCTTCAGCATTATTCGCAGCAGTATAGTATCATAGAGACGCATCTGCTCTAATGAAGAGTCAGAAAGTATAAGCAGGCTTCTCTGCTCTCCTCTTCACTCCTGTCTTCACCTCCTCCCTGTGTTTGCGTTCTTCCTCCCTCCGTCGCTCCTCTCTCCACTCCTCCGCTGGGTGTAGTGCTGCTGGGCTGGGTGTGTTTTCTGTCTCCTCCTGCAGGGCGGCGCTGGAGTCTGTGTTTGCTCTCTCAGTGCTCATTCCCCGCTCATTCATTGATTCCCTTCTTCTGTTCGCAGGGCATCGTGAGATGCTGCTCTTTTCTTGTTTGCAGAATAAAGTGTGATGAAATCTTGATCGCCGGTGCGAGATTACAGACGTCATTTTTTAGGTGGTTTGCTGAGCGCTGCACACTGACGCTTTCATTTCTCCCTTTATACAGGATCATCACGTCACGGTCATGCGCACGTGTGTGTGTGTGTTTGGATGAGTTTCCTCCGTCTGAAGGGACCAGACTGTTTGTGGCGCTGCTGAACCTCTGGAGGAAACTGTGTGTTTGTGTTGGACTTTCTCTCGCATGTAAAGGCCTACTCACACCAAACGCAAACAAAAGCTCAGCTGACAATGAGCAGCAGCCCAGGACTTTCTCTGAGGAAACTCACATTCCAAATTTAGCTTACATGAATGAAAGTTATGCACAATGTTTAATTGTGCTACAAGGTATAAGAGGCTGTGATATTTTATGAATATTTTCACAGCTAGAGGCTGTCGTTGTGCACAATCAGTGTATTATCGTTAACTAAAGCTGAAACTAAAACTATTAAAAAAATTAACGTGAGATAAAAGAAATGTTAAGTGAAGTCAAATAAAGCAATGAGCCCCAAGAAGCCATGGTTTACAGTGAATTTATAACAGCTAAGAGGTACGACGTGAAGCGGAGTGCCTAAAACCCCCTTAGCTGATATAAATTCACTGTAAACCACGGCTTCACGGGGCTTATTGCTTTTATAAAACGGTTATTCCATAAACGTAGTAAGGTTTCACAAAATAAAACAGAGCAAATAAAGTGTAATAATAAAAAAAAAAAAAAAAAAAAATTCCTAATGATATTAATAAAAACAGTATTCTTTCACCAAACAATGTAGCTCCTCAGAAACAGTTGTGGTTCCAACAAAGTGGTTGCCAAGCAACACACAAACATACACAAAGGTGTGTGTTTGTAGAGTAATTTACAACAGCTTCGAATGTGGCTCAGCCAATCAGAATCAAGGACCGGAACTCTCCGATTTATAATGAAATATAAGCAAACTATTAGTTATATTCTTAGTAGATATTTCCAAGCATTTATAATTTTCATTTAAGTTGAAGTAATGAAATAAAATTAAAATGAAAATAACTGAACTGAGATAAATAAAAATAAAAATGGACAAAAACACAAAATGATAAAAACTAAACTAAAATCACTAAAACTTAAAAAAAAAACTAAACTAAAAGTAAGATAAAAAAAACTAATTAGACACTTAAAACAAGTAATTAATCAAACCAACAAAAACATGCAATAAAATAACTAAAACTTAAAAACAAGTAAACTAAAAATAAAACTAGACTGAAAATAACTACACTGAAACTGAGATATTTAAAAAAAATAACCTAAATAGTAGGGGTTTAATGGGTACGCACCTCGATTTTAACGTCACGGTTCGGTATGGTTTTGGTACAGCAGGACGAAAAAAAATAAACTTTTTTTTTTTTATTAAACAGTGCTTTACTGAACAAATTGCTTTTTTTTCTTTAAATAAATTCAATTAAAATTATTTTTTCTTAGGGATAACGATCTACCCTTTTACGCTACTGTAAGGTTACAATTAACAACAGAGCCCAAAATTCAATTACTATTTATTTTTAACTATAATCAACACTCAAATTAAAAATTTGTATGCAAACATGTAAATTGCACATAATGCAGTTTTTAAATTATACAATTTCTATTTGTTGTTGAAATATAAGCTAATCATTTACACAGTGGCTGTCACAACTAGTTTCATAAAAGATTTATTTAAACATTAAATAATCAAGACATCACTAACAGGTAAAGTAAAATAAAATTAAATATGTAGTCTAATTCATTCTTCATACTTCATTTCCAGTGATATCGTTGACTTTATTGCAAATGATTGCAAAGATACTATTTAAACTAAACTGAGCTGGATGTTGACATCACTGAATTCAATGATGAACTGTCTTTAACTGAAAAATTAGTGTTTACTATTGTCACTTTGCATTATTGACACACTATTTTCCTAATTAATGCTGTTCAGTTGCTGATTGTTGACACAATCTGTATTGTTAAAAGCGCTATATAAATAAAGGTGACTTGACTTAATATTTCTCAAAATGCTCTTCTCTAGACTTAATTTCACTAGCAAATAACGAGCTGTGGACACTGATGACTTGCCTGAGGTAAATGAAATGCTACGTGACATTTCGTTTACAAGCTGTTTTATTGACGGTTTAAATAATAAAATAATAGTACTAAAATATGCACAATATGTGTTCAGAAAACAGCAAAACCACCAGTGCCTTTCATAGACCATTAATGGTTTTTAAAGTGGTAACAGCATAATAAAAGTACACATTGTTCAATTAAAGCACATTGATTAGCTGGTCTCCCTGATCTAGAACACACAGTGCCTGACACGCAGCAGAATAACGGTCTGTATATTTTGACACGCCGCACAACAACAGCTCTTACGACTGCGCCGACCGATCGAATGCGGAAGCAGATGAATCTGATTTAGCTGATGAGCGTGTAATTTCCGGCTGCGGTTTGAATAGGCCTGTATGAATGTGACTGTCTAATAATCTGTTTGCTGA
>NW_015554069.1:217362-228107 GCF_001515605.1 Sinocyclocheilus anshuiensis
ATTGTTGACACAATCTGTATTGTTAAAAGCGCTATATAAATAAAGGTGACTTGACTTAATATTTCTCAAAATGCTCTTCTCTAGACTTAATTTCACTAGCAAATAACGAGCTGTGGACACTGATGACTTGCCTGAGGTAAATGAAATGCTACGTGACATTTCGTTTACAAGCTGTTTTATTGCCGTCTTTCCGTGGCTGAAACACTGATTGAGTGATTACATGAGACATGAGATGTTCATTCATGTTTATTTCATGTTAAAACTAGTAGAAAAGAGGGAGAGATGATCGCGCTGAAACACATGCGAACTGAACCGAAGGACTTGTACTGAAAATTTTTGAAATTACGAATACGTGTAGCCGTACACCCCTAATATATGTATATATATACACTACCGGTCAAAGGTTTGGGATCAGTAAGACTTGTAATGTGTTTTAAAGAAGTCTCTTCTGCTCATCAAGGCTGCAGCGATTGGTGGTGTTTAATTGAGGCATAGCTAGTTCCTGTCCCTTACCCTACCATACCATCACTCTCTCTCTCTCTCTCTCGCTCACTGTCCCTCTCTCTCTCTACCTCTCTCTCTCTGTTGCAATATTTTCGTCTCTCCCCTCTCTTTTGTCTTTCTCCCTCATGTGTTTCTCCTCCTGTCTCATGTCTAATAAATTTCACTTGACCTTTAAGCTTGAAAAGAAACGGAAGACTGCTGTTGAACTGAAATTTCTCTTTTTTCTCTCTTCTGTGCACCTTCTGCCTGTCTCTCTCTCTTTCTGTCTCTCTCTCTCTCTCTTCATTTATACCTCTCTCCCCTTCTCTATTTCAACGCTTGAATAGAAGTGGACCAAAAAGGTAAAGACCATGTTAACGCCGCAGTTTCTCTCTCCTGTCTCTCCTCATCTTGTCTTCCTCTCTCTCTTTCTCTCTCTCTTTTCTCCCTGGCCCTTGTGATGTGCTCTAGTTTGATGCAGCTCCTTCATTTTCCTCTTTCTCTTGTTCACACACCTTACAAACACCAGGAAGAACTCCCCTCTCTCTCTCTATTCTCTCTCTCTCTCTCTCTCTCTCTATCTCTCTCTCACACTCGCACACACTTGTTTTCTGCTCTCCCTTTTGATTTGCTTGCTGTTTGAAGCTCATTTATCCTCAGATCCAAACGACACACGCGTCTCTGTTCATCCCTTTGCTTCCCTCAGGACCGACCTGTTGTCGTTAATTTAGCATTTATAAAGAAAACTACTTCTCTTTTAGTAACTGTGTGCACATGCCGTGTTCCTGAAGTGCTTGACCTGAGTGTGTGGGTGTGACGTGATTGACAGCTCTCCCAGCCAATCCCTGTCCTCTGTGTGAACTAACCCGCATCTCATTGGCTCCAAAGGTTCCTGTAGCCCCGCCCCCTCTCTCATGATTCTACCTCAAAAACTCTTAACCAGAACTGAAATGTAGCAGATCAGTTTATGACAGCAAACAAACAAACACATCTATCTATCTATCTATCTATCTATCTATCTATCTGTCTGTCTGTCTGTCTGTCTGTCTCTGTCTCTCTGTCTATCTATCGTCTGTCTGTCTATCTTTGGTTGCACACACTCTTATAATGACATTGTATTTCATCTTTTGAGAATGAAATTTCTCTTTCTCACACACACGGGCACTCATGATACAGCAATAGGTAGTGTAAGACGTGTGTTTGTGTTTTGTGTGTGTGTGTGTAGAATAGATCTGTTCATTAGATCTATTCTTTATTAGTCTAATACGCTTCATCCTCTACTCCTGCTCATCTCTATTATCGCTCTCTCTTTCTCCGTCTCTAGTTTTTGTTTGTCCTGGAACATTAATGCGAGTGTTGGAGCCCAGTTCCGTGCGGGAGGCGGAGCATCAGTCTGGGGCATGGTGTAAAGACCCTCTGCAAGCGGGCGATAGGCTGTACGTGATGCCCTGGACACCCTATCGCACAGATATGCTTTACGAATACGCTTCCTGGGACGACTACATCCAAAATAGAGTCACCACCACCTATAAGTGAGTTTGCGTTTATAAGTGAGACAAGTTGAACATTGTATGAATGTTATAATAACGTTTCCGTGTAACGTACAGATTGCCGAGTCGAGTGGATGGCACTGGTTTTGTCGTGTATGACGGAGCTGTGTTCTACAATAAGGAACGCACACGCAACATTGTGAAATATGACCTGCGAACTCGCATCAAGAGCGGTGAAGCTATTATTGCTACCGCCAACTATCACGACACGTCGCCGTACCGCTGGGGCGGGAAATCCGACATCGACCTAGCCGTGGACGAACACGGGCTCTGGGTCATATACGCCACTGAAGCCAACAGCGGACGCCTGGTTGTTAGCCAGGTGAGAAAGATCGATAGAGTGTTTTTATATGAACTTCCTGTTTATGTCTTGCTGCATTGTTCTGATTGGCTGCTTTCCAATCGTTCCGTAATCCGATTGGCTGGTATCTCAGGTGAACCCGTACACGCTGAGGTTTGAGGGGACGTGGCAGACAAGCTTTGAGAAGCGCATGGCGTCAGACGCGTTCGTGGCGTGTGGCATCTTGTATGCCGTTCGTTCCGTGTACCAGGACGACGACAGCGAGGTGGGCGGAGACCTGATCCTGTACGCCTACGACACGCGGCGTAACCACGAGGAGCCGGTGAGGATCCCGTTCCCCAACCCGTACCAGCACATATCCTCCATCAGCTACAACCCCAGAGACAACCAGCTGTACGTCTGGAACAACTACATCGTCCTGCGGTACCCGCTGGAGTTCAGCCCGCCGCAGCCCACCACAGGTCAGCATTTTTATGGCTCAGAGGTTGCTCTTTCATTTCTCAGGAGGCTTAATTGAGATCTCAGTTATGTGTTAAGTATAAACCTGAGCCAAATGAGTCAGTAGTTGCCATAAAGCATGAGTATGTTCATTGCTCAGATGTTTCTCTTTCAAAGCTCATGAGTTTGACTGGAAGGATCAACTTTGTCTCAGTTGTTTCTCCTGAAATTAAATCATACCCAAATGAGTCAATTTTGTTTATAGCAGCTCAGATCGTTTTATCTTTGATGAGAAATATTTGAGTTCATACTGAGACTTTTGATCACAGACTTTGGTATCTTGCCAAAATGGAGCACAATATGAGATGAGGTTGAGATCTTTTCCAAATATAATTTTCGCAGGGGATTTCTGAGATCATTTGATCTTCTGAGAATTTGATGAGATATTGAGATCTCTGACTTGAGATTGCAAACCTTGGCAAATCCAAGCACAGTTTGAGATGTGATTGAGATCTCTTCCAAATCTCATTTTGTCAGGAGATTTTTCAGATCATTTAATCTTTAGAGAATTTGATGAGAAATGTTTGAGATCAACGTTAGACTGCAAAGTTTGCCAAGTCCGGGCACATTTTGAGATGTTGTAGAGATCTCATCCAAATCACATAATTTCCTTAGTGGATTTCTAAGATCATTTGATCGTCAGAAAGTTTTGTGAGAAATGTGTTTTGGGTTTTATTTTAAGACCTCTGACATTTGATTTTAAATCCTGGCAAATCTGAGTACAGTTTAAGACGTGGTCGAGACCTCTTCCAAATCAAATCATTTCCTCAAGAGAAAAAAATGGAGAAGCACCTAAGATAATTTGATCTTTGGAGAATTTTATGAGAAATGTTTGAGCTAATATTGAGATCTCTGACTTGAGATTGCAAACCTTGCCAAATCCAAGCACAGTTTGAGATGTAGTTGAGATCTCTTCCAAATCTCATTGTTTTCTCAAGAGAAAAATGGAGAAACAGCTCTGATCTTTGGGGAATTTTATGAGAAATGTTTGAGCTAATATTGAGATCTCTGACTTGAGATTGCAAACCTTGGCAAATCCAAGCACGGTTTGAGATGTGGTTGAGATCTCTTCCGAATCTCATTGTTTTCTCAAGAGAGAAATGGAGAAACAGCTCTGATCTTTGATATTTGGGGAATTTTATGAGAAATGTTTGAGTTCATATTGAGATCTCTGACTTTCCATTTCAAATCCTGGCAGATCTGAGCACAGTTTGAGATGAGATCTCTTCCAAATCTCATCATTTTCACATTTCAAACATTTCAAGCATTTGATCTTAAGTGAATTTTGTGACTTTAGACTGCAAATCTGAGCAAAGTTTCAGAGTTTTTAAAAAAATTTGAGAAGCGGGAGACTTTTTGCTCAGAGTTTGTATTCATAACCATTACATTTATTAAAAAATACCAGAACAGTTTGATTTTTATGATGCTTGGATCTGTTAATTGGTTCTGAAATGTCTGCATTCATCTGTAAATGTGGGTGGAAAACTGTTGTAAATAAAATTATATGTCACTTTGCACATGCTGTCTTCAATCAGAACAGCATCCCATGATTGCCATCACATTTGCTCTCTGTTTAACCTCACTGTACCTTTGTCTGTGTATCTCCTCAGACCCTCTCTCGACGCCTCTTCTCTCCACCACTCCTCCGAGTGCGCTCTCCAGCATCGTGTCCTTGGGCTTCAGCCCCACTTCCGTCCCGTCCGTGACCTTCCACCCGGTGGGGGCTATAAATAGGGCTCCGGCGGGGCGGCCCATCACAGCTACGGTCCCGGTGACTGTCAGGCCTCCCCGCCGGCCGCAGGGGCCGCACACACCCATGTGTGAGGGCCGGGTGACCCGTGGGGTCCAGTGGCCCCCGACTCATCGAGGAGAAAGGGTGGAGAGGCCATGTCCCAAAGGATCCCTCGGTCAGTAGGGGCTTGTGTGTGAGCTGGTGTTTCGGGGGGTTTCATGTGTGCGGTCACAGTACAGATGAGTCAGTGCTAAAATAAACAATTCAGTGGGTGTGTTTCAGCTGCAGTCAAGCCAACTGTGGGAAATATAGTGGTGTGTGTGGTGGAATATTTCAGACAATCTCTTGATTGAAAAATGATTTCCTTTCATTTCCAAATGTTTTTATCAGCATGTAACCAGCAGCGACATTGTTTGGCCGTTTAATGGCCATAACAACAGACTGTGGGTGATGATGATGTCGATGCCTTGTGTTTGTAGTTTTCACATTTTTTTTCTGTGTGTAATGCACTTAAGCAGTCTTATTTTACATTTGATGACATCCGTTTATTCTAGTGTCTCTAGTGGATGAGTTTGTATAATATATTAATGCACACTGCTGAACTCTCAGTGGACAGTCGAGAGGTGTTTGATGGCTTCTGGTTTTCATAATCTTTGTCTTTTCCAAATCTAATCATTTTCTCATGAGAAAAAAATGGAGAAACAGCTCAGATCATTTGATCTTCAAAGAATTTGTTGAGATATCTTTGAGCTAATATTGAGATCTCTGACTTGAGATTGCAAACCTTGGCAAATCCAAGCACAGTTTGAGATGTGATTGAGATCTCTTCCGAATCTCATTGTTTTCTCAAGAGAAAAATGGAGAAACAGCTCTGATCTTTGATCTTTAGGGAATTTTATGATAAATGTTTGAGTTCATATTGAGATCTCTGACTTTCCATTTCAAATCCTGGCAGATCTGAGCACAGTTTGAGATGAGATCTCTTCCAAATTTCATCATTTTCACATTTTAAAAATTGGTGAAGCATTTGATCTTAAGTGAATTTTGTGACTTTAGACTGCAAATCTGAGCAAAGTTTTAGAGTTTTTCAAACAATTGGGGAAGTGGGAGACTTGCCGTAGTTTTCACATTTTTTTTCTTTGTGTAATGCACTTAAGTAGTCTTATTTTACATCTTTTTATTCTAGCGTTGTATCTCTAGTGGATGGCTTTGTATAATATATTCATGCACGCTGCTGCACTCTCAGTGAACTCGCCTCTGGACAGTCGTGAGGTGTTTCATGGCTTCTGTTTTTAATAATCTTTGTCGTAGTCATTTATACGAAGCCCCCAGATACAAAATCAGTTTTTAATATAATTTTTAAATGTATTTAGCATTATTATTAGAGGCAAGCAGTAATTCTAACAGTCATTACCATCAGTGTTTTGACTTGATCATACAGATTACATCAAGGCACTTGAAGGTCATATGTTAATGCTAGCTTTAAAGCCAGTCTCCTGCAGAGGAAAACTTCATCTAAAATGAATTTAAATGCCATTTTCTAATTGTATTATAATTATTGTACATGTTCATAAACTCAAATGAATTTAGAGATTACATGAAAATGTTTACTTATAATACTCCATTTGTTATGCAGCAGGAAATGAGATATTTTTAAGAATTGCAGAAAGCGATTAAAAAACTAAATGAAATAATGACCATTCTGAAATCTGAAATGTTTCCAACTTAAAATCTTAATGTTGAAAAAATAAGTGTGCATGCATCTGTCAGCTTCGGCATCTTGAATGAACCATTGCATGTTGCCAGAAAAATCACCACACCCTTCATGTGCGCATTTTATGGGTCAGAGCGTTTTCTGAGTGTTATGTTCCTGTTTGCTGTGCTTTCCACTGACGTTTGTTGTGTTACGAGGTTAGTTTCTTCACAGCTTCACAATAGTCTCTCCAAAGTTTTAACTTTCACTGAAGATCTGACTAACTCTGCTCGACTTGATGGGGTTTTGTTTTGGGATGTTTTAGCTATTTCTACAGGAATCCCTCTTATCAGAGTTTCCTTTTCCTGCGGCATCACCCGATTCAATTGTTTTCTGTTTGGCAGCTTTACTCATTTCTCCTGCTCTTTGTCCGTCATTCAGGTATTGCGTCGTATCAGTGTATGGCTGATGATGTGGTGTGGAACCCCAGAGGCCCCGACCTCAGCAACTGCACCTCGCCCTGGGTCAACCAGGTCGCTCAAAAGGTCAGTCAAAGGTCAGAGGTCAGGGGTTATCAGAAGGACTGACAGTCAAACTGGATATAGACAGGTAGACTGGTAGACAGAACAATAGATAGAATGATAGAACGATAGATAGATAGATAGATAGATATTCAGACAGATAGATAGACAGACAGATAGATCGATATTCAGACAGATAGACAGACAGACGATGGATGGATGAACAGATATTTGATGTCTCTCTCATCTCTGTAGATTAAGAGCGGGGAGAACGCAGCTCATATCGCTGCTGTACTTGTCAATCACACACGGGGGCGGGTCTACGCCGGTGATGTCACTTCCTCTGTGCGTCTGATGGAGCAACTGCTGGACATTCTGGACTCACAGCTGCAGGCGCTGCGACCTGGAAACAAGGAGTCGGCCACACGCAACTACAACAAGGTGTTGTACACACACACACACACACACTCACACACACACACACACATTAACAACTATCAAAGTAACAGTTTCTTGGTCTCTTTTAGCTTCAGAAGAGAGAGCGGACCTGTCGAGCGTTTATTCAGGTAATCATGCAGCACACAGTCGTGCAAACACACATTTCTGTCGGGACCACTATCGTCAAAGATGATTGACAATTAGCATACAGTTTGGATTGGCGGTATGGTTCTGTTCTGGGCAAGAACTCCCTGCGCATCCATGCAGCCTAGCATGGATGAGAGCAGGGAGAGCTGCAATAACCCCCCAGGGTAAACAGAACAGAACCAACATAAATGTATTGCAGATATCGTTAAAGTTCAATCATTTTATGTACACATTTTAGAATTAGTCTGATTCAAGGAGAATCAGAAGGCTGAATCCCGACTGACAGAGGAGGAGCTGGGGATGGAGGAGGGTAATTAGCTATTGAGCAATGCGAAAACTGCTGATAATACTGAGGGACCTTATATATGAATGCTTAGATAGGTGTCGTATTCCCATAGGTTGATGGGGATCAGCTGAGAGTCAGCTGATGCGAGCTTGACTAACGTGACCTGCCAGAACTAACGCTACGCTTGATGTCTCTGTGTTCAGCGCTCACCTGTGTGTGTGTGTGTGTGTCAGGCGGTGGTGCAGACGGTGGATAACCTGCTGCGTTTGGAGGCGCTGGAGTCGTGGCAGGACATGAACGTCACAGAGCAGTCGCACACCGCCACCATGCTGCTGGACGTCATGGAGAAAGGAGCGTTTCTGCTGGCCAACAACCTGTACGGGGGTCACTTCAGCGACCGTGCGCCCAACATCGGTACGGCTCGCGCTGCTTCATATACACCAGTGCTCAGACGTTCAGGAATCGTTTATTCTGCTCATGAAGGCTGCATTTGTTTGTTCAAAAATACAGTAAAACAGTGAAATATTATTACAATTTAAAGCAGCTGTTTTCTATGTGAATATCTGTTAAACTGTAATTTATTCCTGTGATGCGCAGCTGTATTTTCAGCATCATTCCTCCAGTCTTCAGTGTCACATGATCTTCAGAAATCATTCTAATATGCTGATTTGCTGCTCAAGAAATATTTCTGATTATTATCAATGTTGAAAACAGTTGTGCTGCACAATATTTTTGTGGAAACCGTGATGCATTTTATTTTTCAGGATTCACAGATGAATAGAAAGTTCAAAAGAACAGCATTTATTTGAAATAGAAATCTTTTGTAACATTATAAATGCCTTTACTTTTTATTAGTTTAATGCATCTATGATGAATATAAGTATTAATTTATTTAACAAAATATTGTTTAAAGTAAAAGATCACATTTATCAGTTTTTTTAGTAGAGTTGTTACTTTTGAAAGTTAAATTCCTCAACTCTGTTTTAAACTATCTACAATGTGTTGTGTAGCAAATTAGCTCAAAAGGGAAATATATATAAATAATTACAATTCATTATGATTAATTACAATTATTTATATCAGCTGCCAGTAGTAACTGTAGCAGAATTAAATTGTCATCAACCAATCTGTTCGTCCAGCGAACATTTAGTGTAATTTCATATCAACTCTAAGAAAGGATATTTTCGTGGCCACAGAAAACAACCTCCTTACAGTAGTCTAATAATGCATTAGAGCATGTAGCAAGGATCAAAATCGTAAAGGGGCATTATTCACAAGCAGGATCAGAAACTCATGTAATTTGTGTGCAAAAAACTAAACGCTAACACACATAACTAATCTAAACAAACAAACAAACAATCACTCGTACATGGGAAAGGGCAAATGAGACTTGATGGATGAAACATCAGGAAAACCAGAGAATGAAGCTATAAAAATGAATCACTTAACCACCTGAGTGAAACCATCAGCGCCGTTTATAACGAGGTCTACAGCTTATACTAAACCTCTGTTTCGTTTAGTTAAATGTACGATACTTGCATTGCCTTGGCCTGGAACCAGCATACGGATGCAGTCTCGGATGAAAGTCTTGATGGTTTCAAGGTTTTGGATAAAACACTATACAATACAAAAGACAATATACAAGAACAGTAACAACATAGTCAGTGACCTGAAGGATATGTGTGTTCATTCAAAGAAAGGTTTACCTATGAATTAATGAGAGGAGAGTCCCTTTTTATGGGCATTATGTTTTTCCTATGGTTGAAAGATGGTGAGAGGGAGAACTCTCAACATGCCATTAGGCCGTAAATGTTTATCTGATCTGGCTGAGGTGTCCTGGTTGCCATGGTAACCAGGGGCCTGGGGTCATTCCCAGACATGCTGGCACCCAGTATGTTTATTGTGTGAGGGGTCTGTGATTATTTGTTAATCTAATGAACAAATGTGTGTCTGATTGGTCCAAATGCTACAGTTGATAATTAAATCTATTATACAAAGATTGCTAATGACTTTGTTTACATAACACCTCAGTGGGATTTTTTTTATAAATAAATGATTCAATATTTAAATGTACAAAATAATTTACAAACGGAACAAAATCGAATTATGAAATTGCGTTAACTTCATCAAATCAATTTTATATAACACTTTACAATATTTTTACAGCATTTATTAGTTTTGGTTAATCTCAATTTCCATATATGCTAATACATTTTTACAAGTTTTATAAATTAACATTTGTGTATTATGAACAAACACAAATTAAATACTATGGTTTTAACATGTGCAACTGATGTCAACAATAATGTTACCCTTGTTGTAAAATGTTTCCAAATTTGGATGTTTTAGATTTTATGCTTGTTTGTTTTTAAAGAGCAAACGTGTGTGTGTGTGTGTGTGTGTGTGTGTGTGTGTGTTTCAGATCTGGAGGTGTATGTGCTCAACACAGAGATGGAGCTAAAGGATCTGTCCTTTCCGAACTCGTATGACAGCGACAGCACCATCTACGTATCGGCATCCACCATCAAACAGTACAGCCGCAATGGTCAGTCTCTCTCTCTCCGTCGGTCTGTCTCAGATGCTCACACTCTTCACGAGGTTTCTCCACGCAACATGCAACCAGGCCGGTTCTCCCGACGTTGCCATGGCAACAGTCACCATGGTCACCGGCTCCTGTGGCCGTTGCCATGGTGACGTGTGTGTGATGGTGCAGGTTATTTCGAGAGCTGTGTGGGATCGATCGCAGCCGAGCGAGTCGTGTAGATCTGACACGTGACCATGTGTGTGTGTGTGTGTCCATCAGGTCAGGTGAAGGTGGTTTTCACGCTCTATAAGAACCTGGGCTCGTTCCTCTCCACTCAAAACGCCACGCTGAAGACGGACGGCGAGCAGAAGTCAGGAGGACAGAGTCTGGCCGTCAACTCCCACATCATCTCTGCCTCCATGAACAAAGAGTCCAGCCGAGTGTTTCTGACCAAACCCGTCGAGTTCACACTGAGACACCTGCAGGTGCAAACACACACTGCAACCACTGCAACACACACACACACACACACACACACACACACACACACACACACACACACACACACACAC
>NW_015554069.1:228699-239592 GCF_001515605.1 Sinocyclocheilus anshuiensis
CAACCACTGCAACACACACACACACACACACACACTGCAACACACACACTCACACTCACACACACACATATACACATCATTTGCTGATATTAGAAATCTATTGTTTCGAACTCGATCTGCAGCTGAGAGTTTTGCATCACAAAAAACAGGAATTGAAGTATTAAGAGTAGATATGATGGGTTACAGTTTAGTACTTTTGAAACATGAATATGATATCTAAAACAATATACAGAGATATCTGATTTTAATATCAGCCTAATCAGGGCAAAGTGGATTATTATATAAGCACTAAGTTGGCCAATGCCAATAAAGTCACATATAAAATGTAGAACCAAAAATGTGTATCTAACAAAAATACACTACTGTTCAAAAGTTTGATGTTTGTTTCAAGAAATTAATAATTTTATTCATCAAGGATGCATTAAATTGCTCAAAAGTGTCAGTAAAGACATTTATAATGTTATGAAAGATTATGAATGGTTATGAATGTTTCAAATAAATGCTGTTCTTCTGAACTTTCTATTCATCTGTGAATCCTGAAAAATAAAATGCATCACACTTTCCACAAAATATATTGGGCAGCACAACTGTTTTCAACATTGATAATAATCAGAAATGTTTCTTGAGCAGCAAATCAGCATATTAGAATGATTTCTGAAGATCATGTGACACTGAAGACTGCAGTAATGATGCTGAAAATACAGCTGCGCATCACAGAAATACATTACAGTTTAACAGATACTCACATAGAAAACAGCTGTTTTAAATTGTAATAATATTTCACAATTTTTTCTGCATTTTTAATCAAAAGAATGCAGCCTTGGTGAGCAGAAGACACTTTAAAAAACATTACAAAAAAAATTCCTACCAAACCCAAATTGTACTTTACATTAGAAAAAAAAAGCAAGTTTAATTTTATATCGCATAAGTAATTAGAAATGTGTTTAATTAGTTAGAATGTTTTAATAAGAAAAGAAAAGAAAATAATTTATATAATAATTATTCAAAACAAATGACTAAATAAAAATAATAAATTTTCTCAAGTGCTCTCAGGCATTTGAAGAACATAAACACACTCTTATAAACTGTAAATGGCTCACGGGCGTCTGTGTGGTTGTGTTTTGACAGCTGGAGAATCACTTCAATCCAAACTGTTCGTTCTGGAATTACTCTGAGCGCTCGATGACGGGTCAGTGGTCGTCGCATGGCTGCAGACGTCTGCACAGCAACAACACGCACACCACCTGCGCCTGCTCGCATCTCACCAACTTCGCCGTGCTCATGAGCCACCAGCAGCCCGCCGTGAGTCTCAAACACTCACACGCACGTTTAACCCTTCACACGCCGCGCCTCAGTCATTCACGCTCTGTTGTTCTCTCGGTGCCAGTATCCCGGTGGCGTTCAGGGTCTGATCCTGTTCATCATCACGTGGGTGGGGATGGTGATCTCTCTGGTGTGTCTGGCTCTGTGTATCTCCACCTTCTGCTGCCTGCGAGGCCTTCAGAGTGACCGCACCACCATCCACAAGAACCTGTGCCTCACGCTCTTCATCTCACAGCTCCTCTTCCTCATCGGCATGGACAAGACACACTATACCGTGAGTTCATGAGGGCCAGACTTCATCAGAGCAAACCAGACCACGCCAGACTGCATCAGAGTTAACCAGACCACATTAGACTAAACCAGACCAAGGAGCAAAATACGTTTATTTTAATTGAACAATTGTAAAATTGCGGTGCTCTTTCCGTGTGTGTCAGCTGTGGGGCTAGTCCGATGGCAGTTCTTCCAATTGTCTTCTAACCTAAAACAACAAAATGAATACATTCAGTAGTGTTATGATTTTATTTGTCTAGGTGTATCGTTTGTTCATTGAAGAAAGATTCGTAAAGACTGTTGAAAATTTGGATTCTGACCAAGCGGTCAGAAATTTTGCGCACATTTGTAGATACATTTTGCCACATCAGTGTGCATTTTACTATTTGGAAATTAAGTATTTAAGTTAAGACCAAACCACATCAAACCAAACAGGACTGTATCCAACTAAACCAGGCCATATTAGAGTAAACCAGGCTATGTCAGACCGCATTCACCTAAACCAGACCACATCAGACCTAACAAGAAGACTATCAGATTAAATCAAATCTTATTAGAACATCCAGACCACACCATTAGAGTAAACTATAGGCTACATCAGACTAAACCAGACACACATCAGACCAAACAAGACTAATCAGACTAGACCAAACCTAATCAGACCAAACAGTCAACCTAAATCAGACCACACCAGATCACATCACATCAGAGTAAACCAGACTACAGCAGACTGAATTAGATGAAACATCATCAGACCTAACACGAATTTATCAGACTAAACCAGAACACACCAGATCACATTAAAGTAAACCAGGCTATATCAGACCGCATTCACCTAAACCAGACCATATCAGACCAAGCAAGACTTTATCAGATTAAACCAAACCTCATCAGACCATCCAGACCACACCATTAGAGTAAACTAGGCTACATCAGACCAAACAAGACTTTATCAGACTAAACCAAACCTTACCAGACCAAACAGTCAACCTAAATCAGATCACATCAGAGTAAACCAGGCTACATCAGACCACATTAGACTAAACCGGACACGCATCAGACTAAACCAAACCTTACCAGACCAAACAGTCAACCTAAATCAGATCACTTCAGAGTAAACCAGGCTACATCAGACTGAATTAGATGAAACATCATCAGACCTAACAAGACTTTATCCGACTAAACCAGACCACCTCAGCAGTGAAGTGCTCATGCGTCAGGTGTATGCGTGTGTGTGCGTGCTTGCGTGCGTGTGTATGTGTGTGTGTGCAGGTGGTGTGTCCGGTTCTGGCCGGTCTGCTGCACTTCTTCCTGCTGTCTGTGTTCTGCTGGCTCTGCATGGAGACGGTGCAGCTGTATGTGCTGATGGTGGAGGTGTTTGAAAGTGAGACGTCTCGTCGTAAGTACTACTACCTCTCCGCGTACGGCTTCCCCACACTGGTGGTGGCCATTTCCACAGCCATCGACTACAGGAGCTACGGAGGACCCAAAGCGTGAGTGTGTTTCCGTCTGCAGGACTCATAGGAGGGATAGGTGTGTTTGTGTGTGTGTCATTTCTCTCTTGTTTTGTGTAGTTGCTGGTTGAGGGTTGATAACTACTTCATCTGGACGTTTATTGGCCCCGCTTCCCTCGTTATTCTGGTAAGATTAATTTACTTATTTATTTATAAGCCATTATAAACCATTTTTTTAATAAAAATAATTATTTATTTATTTATAAGTGTATTAAGATGAACTGTTATATACTGGTAAAACATGTATAGCCTGAGTGCACTGTAAGTCGCTTTGGATAAAAGCGTCTGCTAAATGCATAAAATATTAATTAATTATTAAATTATATATGTACGAGCAGAACACATTCTGAGTACTATTGCATATCTCACAATGCAGTGTGCTCAACTAGACCCTCGATTCCCAGCAAGAATGTTTTGACTAAAATTACTAAAAATGCCAAATAACTTTATTTGTGAGGGGATAAATGGACACTTGCTATCTTGTGAGTGTTTTCTGCTCTCTTAAGAGCCGTCTGACCTTTGAGCTCTTGTGTTTAGCTGAACCTGGCAGTGCTGGTCATCACCATCCACCGCATGCTGCGCCACTCCACCGTCCTGAAGCCAGACTCCAGCCGATTCGACAACATCAAGTGAGAATGCAGGGGTCAGGGGTCACACGGGGTTTGTCCTGTAGCCTCGGCTACAGCACATACTATTTACAGGAAATCTGTTGCTGTGAGTGACGGATTGCTGTTGATTTCCTGCTGTCTGACACCGAGTCGAGTTTCCTGTGCTCAGCTTGTGGAGTCGCTTCTCATGCAGAGTGTTTCAAATCATCACAATTATTGCAAACTTGCATAGTGTTTCTTATTTCTGCAGGTGTTATAGCAGAAACTCAACTGATTTAAGTGAATACTAAATGCACAGATAATATTTACAGATTATTGACGAAAAACATAAAATAATAATAATAATAATAAAAACTGTGAAATCCTGATGGGACTGGACATTTTTGAAGATATCTGTTTAGAGGAATGTTAATTTCATGCACTCAAACTGACCAAAAAAAAAAAGACCAAACTGTTTAAGATGTATTTATTGTTTAAATTGCCTGTTTGTTTGTTTGTTTGTTTGTTTGTTTATTTATTTATTCAAATGCAGATGACACTTTGATTTTAGCCTTATTTAGAATTAGCTTTTGTTTTTATTTTTTAGATTATATTTGTTTTTAGATTTTTCGCTTTCTTTTTAGTTAAAGTTTTATTAATTTCATTGTGTTTTACGTTTTTTTATTAGTTTTTTTAAACATGCATTTAGTTTTTATTCATTTTTATGTTTCATGTTTTAGTTGTAGCTATTTTAATTTAATAGGTGTTTTATTAGTTTTTGTTTATTTTAAGCATATCTGTTTAGTTTGTTTTAGTTGTAGTTCTTTTCATCTAATCAGCGTTTCATTCGTTTCAGGTTTTTTTTAAGCGCGTCTATTTAGCTTTTATTCATTTTTATTTGTTTTAGCTGTAGTCATTTAATTTAACAGGTGATTTTATTAGCTTTTGTTTTTTTTTTTAAATGATTTAGTTTTTATTATTTTTATTTTAGTTTCACGTGTAGTAATTTTATCTTAATAGGCATTTTTATTCGTTTTTTTTAACATGTCTGTTTAGTTTTTATTAATTTCTTTTACAGTAGTAATTTCATGAAAATTAGACATGTTGCCTTAGCAACTAACTAAAATGAAATGAAGTGTAAGTTTTTGTAATCTGTTTTATTTCTGTCAGTGTTAAGTGTATGCAGTTTACAAATGTTTTTCCAGTGTTTTTAGTCTTAGTTTGGTAACGGTGTGTGTGTGTGTGTGTGTGTGTGTGTGTTGAGGCGCCGGACGCTCAGCTCTATCACGCTGCTGTTACATTCACTGCAGAGGATCCATTGCTGAGCAAGTGATGTAATGCTACATTTCTCCAAATCTGATGAAAAGATGAAAGAGATCCGCACTCGTCCAGATTCAGCTCAAAAGGCTTATTTCATTTATTGCTCAGAGGTCACAAAAATATGTGCAAAAAAGTTTTGCACTTTTTTGCACATATTTTTGTGATCTCTGAGCAATAAATGAAATAAGCCTTTTGGGCTGAATCTGGACGAGTGCGGATCTCTTTCATCTTTGTATCATTGTATTTTTTGGATCTTATGTTATTTGCCTATTGGATTTTTGGATGAGTGTTTGGCGCTACGACCTTTTCTATTTGTGGATACATTTTCATATTTTAAAATTGTAATATATTTAATAAATAATTATAACAAAAATATTAGCAATAAAAAAGTATATAAAATATATATATTAAAAAACACTTAATCCTCTGTCAGGATACATTGTTGCTTTCTTTTATATGGACATTTCATATACATTTTTTTCCCCACAAAGTACACAATTTTTTTTTTGTTTTGTTAGAATGTTTTCCCTGAAATTCACACCCTAAGAGCACCATTTTCCGAGAGCGACCCATATCAACTCACACAGCTGTAATGTATCCCTGCACCTGTGTAAGGATCGTGCTGTTTCTCCTCAGGCACTATGGGTAATCACCTCCTAGCCAATCCAATGCTACAGACCCGCTCTGGCTCCTCCCCTTACAACACCCTATTGGCTGAAACATTCAACCCCCCCTCACCAGCAGTTTTCAACGCCACTGGTCAGTGTGTGTCATAAAAAGCACTGTTTTGTGTGTTTTAGATGTGTGTATCTGTATTCACTTGTTTTCCCCGTGTTTCTCCTCTCTTCTGTCCTGCTCTCTCTGTTCTGTCTCTTTATGAATTGATTTACAGGCACGTTCAGAAACTCAAGTATGGACACGTGTTCTCACTCTCTGTCTGTCTGTGTTTCTTTCATTTCCATGCTGCTCCTTCATTTTCACCTCCCTGCTGTGTCTATTCAGTTATTCAAATCAAGCATGACATTAAACATAAATGCTAATGTCTCATTTATACAGTATCACATTTACGTCACAATGACTGGATCAGACATCAGATTTTCCAATGCTTAAGATGTCCGTTTCTACAGAACTGGATTAATAACATGAATAAAAGGGACATCTGGGGGCTATTAAATAAAGTTAGCAGAACTGGGGGACTCTGTCCAGTGTTGGGTTTGGAATGACACGAGGGTGCAAATGATGACAAATCGTTAATTTTAAAGTTATTCCCATTTACTGTGAGCAAACTGGCAAGACGTATCAGGAGGATGTGGAACGACACTGTTCGACGGCAGACAGAATCGTCCTTCATGGCAGCTGAGATCAACAACACACCCACACTCACCCGAGGTGAAATACACACACACACACACACACACACATCCAGAGTTAAACATCCCTGTTAATCACAATTTCATCTTAATTAGTTATACAGAAATATCTACATTGTGCTTTTGTCAAAATTTTAAATATTACTAAATAAAGCAATGTAAAAAATTATATTATTTAAAAAAAAAGATTGAAATAAATGTAAATGTAAATAATTTTCGGTGTGTTATACATAATTAATAGATTAATTTACTTAAGAAATTTATAATACATAGAAAAATATTTTAAAAAGTGGACTTTATTTAAAAAAACAATCAAATTAAATAATAAAAATTAATAATAAAAAAATGTTAGTAATAACCAAGAATAAAAATTTTCTAATAATAATGTATAAACAAATATGAATAAAAACATTTGAATAAAAAATTGGGAAATTTGACCATTTATTTAAAAAAAATAAATGAAAAAAAAGAATTTTTATAGTAATTTTTTATGAATGTATCCCTGCACCTGTGTAAGGATCGTGCTGTTTCTCCTCAGGCACTATGGGTAATCACCTCCTAGCCAATCCAATGCTACAGACCCGCTCTGGCTCCTCCCCTTACAACACCCTATTGGCTGAAACATTCAACCCCCCCTCACCAGCAGTTTTCAACGCCACTGGTCAGTGTGTGTCATAAAAAGCACTGTTTTGTGTGTTTTAGATGTGTGTATCTGTATTCACTTGTTTTCCCCGTGTTTCTCCTCTCTTCTGTCCTGCTCTCTCTGTTCTGTCTCTTTATGAATTGATTTACAGGCACGTTCAGAAACTCAAGTATGGACACGTGTTCTCACTCTCTGTCTGTCTGTGTTTCTTTCATTTCCATGCTGCTCCTTCATTTTCACCTCCCTGCTGTGTCTATTCAGTTATTCAAATCAAGCATGACATTAAACATAAATGCTAATGTCTCATTTATACAGTATCACATTTACGTCACAATGACTGGATCAGACATCAGATTTTCCAATGCTTAAGATGTCCGTTTCTACAGAACTGGATTAATAACATGAATAAAAGGGACATCTGGGGGCTATTAAATAAAGTTAGCAGAACTGGGGGACTCTGTCCAGTGTTGGGTTTGGAATGACACGAGGGTGCAAATGATGACAAATCGTTAATTTTAAAGTTATTCCCATTTACTGTGAGCAAACTGGCAAGAGGCATGACAGACTCGGTGTTTTTGTGGAAAGAGTGAATTTTCATGTTCATCACATGCACGAGAGAACATAAAAGCCAAAAGCATCACTATATGCACACATTCATGCATATGCAGTGCCTGAAACCACTCGCTCACTCAGAATCAATTACATATCAATGCCACATTCACTAAAAAGTGTCACCTTCTGAAAAATAAAATGGCCTTGAAATCCAGTTTGGCTTTTTAAACTGAAACATTTCCAGATGGATCTGAATTCAAATTTTAGCTGTTCAAACTACAAGCATTTAATTCAGCTGCTGTTTAATTGCGCATTTCTCTCTCTGTACTGTAGAGGGCACACTATCGCGCAGCCGTGAGTCGTGTGGGCTGGAGGGAGTCCGGCATAACGGAAATTACAACAACAGCTACTCGCTTCACGGCGGGAGTTCGGATCTGCTGGGGGGCGTTCCTGTGGGATCCGGGGGCGTGTCCGGAGAAGTCAGCCCCGCCCTTTTGACGCCAAGAGGGGCAGAGTCTGCTGGCTGTTTGAGGCGGAACCTTTCCGACGCGGCGGCATTGGAGAAGATGATCATATCCGAGCTGGTTCAGAGCAACCTGCGGCCTTCCACCGATCGCTACGGCAATGGACCGAATTCCACGATGCACCGGCAGGACTACACCACGTCGACAAGTCACCGAGAGCCTCCGCAACGGCCCTTGCCCCGCCCACCTCCGCCGCCTCCGCAGGACGAGGAGGAGCTGCTGTACAAAGCGCTGGAAAAGCCACGCCTTCCAGACAAGCCCCGCCTACCCGATAAACCCCGCCTGCCGGATAAGCCCCGCCTCCTGGAGCACGCCCAGTCTGTGTTCTACCAGAGCGAGGAGGACTCGGAGAGCTTCTCGGCCGAAATCACGGACGGTGTGGGCGGGGCCGGACCGGACTCTGCCTCCCTGTACGCGCGGGATCGTGATTCGTCTTATCCCGACAGCAGTCCCGAGGCACTGGGGGCGGAGCCTCATCCCACCCTTCCACCGGATGAGCTGTACTTCAGCGCAGGACGCCAAGCGCACATCTCGGCCTTTTACCAGCCTCCGCCTCGCAGGACCAACGACGAGGCTCGGCCGGGACTGCAGCCCTCGCAGGGTGAAGGCGACGGACAGATGCAACTGGTGACGAGTCTGTGACTAGGGCGCTGGTGACCAGGACACGTAGATCTGGAGGAGGACAATGAGGGTGGACGTCTTCAGCATCACCATCATCATCATCGCAATTAGCGTCTGGGCGAATCTCATGCGTCTGGTTTGTAGGTCACCCCAAAATCTCAAGTAGGACTTGATCTGAGTTCTGATTTCACTTGTTTTTGTAGTGAAATATGAGCCGGACGTGTTTCCGTGAGATTCTCGCATTAGTATGAAGCTACTTTCAGTGTATCGTGTGTCCTGGGATCTCCCAGAAGGAGCGGTGCGCTGAAAGCCTTGGGAGATTACTGTTGAGATGATGATGATGATGATGATGGCAATGCTGGCTTCCTCCTCCACGTCTCTGTCTCCTGGTCACCCGAACACCCACCCTGCTCATCTCACTGCCATCCAAGCACATCTGTTTGTCCTTTCTGAGAAGAAATCTTCTTATCGGGTAGTTTTTCCTCCATTCGTCCATCCTCCATCTCTTCCCTGCTGAGAAAACCAGTTTAAACCATCCTGAGGTGGATATCTGGTCTCCTGGCCTGGCCCAACTGGTCCGTTTTGCTGGTTTTGGGTGGGAGACCATCTGAAAACCACCTTAGGCTGGTTGAAGCTGGTTTTCCAGTGGGATTTCTTTCATTCAGGGTGGTGTGGTGTATGAGTGTCAGACCTTTATCAGAATGTGATAACACTTACACCAGAGACCGCAGCTCTTATACATGCCAAAAAAAGAAAAAAATCACACATTTACACTCTTGGGGAGCAGCTACTGTCGGGATCACGCTCTCACCATCATAGAGGTCAAAGGTTAAGAGTCACAGGTTCAACATGTCAAGCAAATCAACTAGACTGTTGTTTTTGAGCAGCGTGGTGGATAAAAGAACAAAAACTTGCTTTTGTGCAACCTGTCTGGACGCAACCCAATCATCTGCTTTAGTGTTCAAAACACTGACCAATCATGTTGTTGGGTTTGGAGAACGCTGACAATGCTCCGCCCCCTTCCTGTGTTTAAGTAGGTTGATCGAGGACGTGACGTTTAACGGTGGGCTTTTAACAGCAACTTCCTGTAAATAAGAACTGAGAGACATAATGTCTCTGGACATGCTTCTCTTTCACTTACGAGTTTATGGTTGAAAAAAGTCTTAAAGAATATGTAGATGAACTGATGACACTGTCTCCTCTTTCGGTCTTTTTCTCACTGTGTCTCTTTCGGTCTTTCTCTCTCTCTGAGAGTGGTTCATGTAAAAAGATAAGAAATGTTTTTTAATCAAAATAAAACAGACAAAAGCAAACAGATGTTGTCCAAACTTTTCCTCAGCTAATCTGCCTAAATGTCTCATTCAAGATCTCTGATGAGCACTGTGTTGACCGGGAGGTCAAGGTTCAGCTGGTGAACAGGTAGACAGCATCTTGAGCATCTACGATGAAGCATTACATTTTGCAGCCCTTCTAATGTTTGGCTGCAAAGGTTGTGTTAAAATTTGGCTTAAGAAAATTATTTAAAAAAAACCGGTCCCAATTATAGATGCCTAATGTGATTCAGCCTTACATAGCTGGTAACCAATCAGATTTTAGGACAAGATTTAGAGTTACGCTGAGCAGGGATGTGATTTTTCCATATTTATATTGATTTCTGTATTTTCTGACTTTTTATATAGATTTCTGTATTTTCTGACCTAAAGTATGAATTGCGTAAATCCAAGGAAAATCAAATCAAATGTGTTATCAGAACTGTGTATAACTCTGTTTTGTTCAACAGAAACGTTGAAAGCTAAGAAATTAAAACATAAATATTAGTAGTCAGATTATTGTTGTTCTATAAATTTATTATTAAATACTATTTTTTATTTTCCAGTGCAATACTATTAACGATTTAATTTTATAATTTAAATAAAATTCAAATTTAATTCTTATAATAATATAAACATTTTAATAAAAAATAAAAATAATAATTATGATGATGATGGGTTTCTTTCTTTGTTTAGTCAGCTGATCACATGCCTGGTTAGGTACCCAGTGCTGCATTATCATCAGCAGCAACATTTGTTATCAGTTGGGGTTTGTGTTTTAACGCTGAGGTGACGTGTGTGTGTGTGTGTGTGTGTGTGTGTGTGTGTGTGTGAGTGAGTGAGAGTGTGTGCGTGTGTG
>NW_015554069.1:239970-244248 GCF_001515605.1 Sinocyclocheilus anshuiensis
GTGTGAGTGAGTGAGTGAGTGAGTGAGTGAGTGAGTGAGTGAGTGAGTGAGTGAGTGTGTGTGTGTGTTATCTCTTTCAGGTTCCTGAATGGCTCTGAATTCAGAGCTCGAGTTTTGTTCAAGTTTTGTTACATATTTTAAGTAATTTTTCCCCAGGAATGATCAATTAAATCAGAATGTAAACCACAGAGACACTGAGGATGATGGCATCTATGAAAGTGTCAGAAAACATGATAAACACAATAAAGACCACAGCGTTTGGTTTGGAGCATTTAGAGAAGACAAATTTCTCAATCTCACAAATTTATTTTTAAACTTTTTTTTTTTTTTTTTTGTTGACATTAATACGGATCAAATGGGCTACATAGGAAAGAAAGAAAGAAAGAAAGAAGAATCATGAACTTCTCGTTTAAGTTTATACATTTTTATTGTTTAATGCATTGAAAGTCAGCAGTACAATTGTGTGTGTGTGTTTTTTTTTGGGGTTTTTTTTTGCATGAAAATCATATATTTGGGTATGACTGATGGAATTTGTTATTTTTAAATTTTTTTTTTTTTTTTGGTTAAAATACTTCAAACAAGATACTAAGACTTTTCATCTTTATTAGTGTGTATTTTGTCACACTCCCAAGTTTTTCTTGTTTTTTGCATGTGTTAAAGCTTAAAACAACTGAAAGAATTTACTAGTGCAATAAAACAAAATATGCTAGTGTTAAACAATCTATGGCGAACAGACTAAAAAAATGGGCTAAGCACTGAGCTTTTAATAGTCTTAATCACACATTACTGATAAGGAATTTATCAACTACACTCCTTAAAAAGCCATTGCTGTCTCAGAAAAACATCAACTACAGAATGATCAAAATATGTTTTTGGCAGAATTTGGAAGTTTGATTTAGAGTTGTATACTTTCAGATGTGAGTGAGTGGTAAGTTTCTAAATCTCAAGCAAACTTACAATGGACCAAATGCGAATTAATTACGGTTAATCATGACACATGTAAAAGAACAGACTCATTGTGAGTCTGGTAACCTCTGCTGGTAAATGTTGTAATTATACTACCTTTTTTGATTAAATATTTATAATTTTTTCCAGGCAACATATAATTCACAAATATTTCATTATATTATAGTGTATTTTAAACAGCCTTAAAAGTTACCCATCGGGTTAAAGCGTGAACTTTTTCTTTAAAAGGGCAAATTCCAAACAGAAGTGAGCATCCCTATGCCCTACTCCCTTCGAAGGGCAGAGCCCTTGAAGTGTGTTCTTTGAAGGGTGTAGGGCATGTCTCAAATAAGCGTTTGGAACTCCCTTGGAAAAGGGAATGACTGACCAAATGTTACCTTGACAATGCTGCGCGAGCGTGCAGCAAATAATTAGTATTATTTTATTAAAATATTGTCTAATTTTGTCGTATTTACTATTAAACTTTTTCAAACTAAACTTGTTTAAACTTTAATTGTATTCCATTAAAAATAGACAAATTTAATTAGCCTATTCTACTTACGTTTATATGTGACGTCGAAATCAACCCCAACTTTGCTTTAAAATGCATCGCAAGATCTCCTAACCGAAGATCACATGATCACAAACAGAAATCACTTCCGTGAAGTGACCATCGCGTGTTCCCTTCACTAACAGACCTCTGGAAGGGCCTTCGTGAAGGGATTCAGTTGTTCACTTTCATTTGGAACGTCCCTACAAATGGCGTCCCCTTCCTGAAGTGCCCTCGAAGGGCGCAAAAAAGCCGTCTGGAATTCGCCCATAGTATCCACCTTTTTCTTCAACGCGGAAATAAGCCTATGGTCAAAACTTCTGGTTCATTAGCCACTATAGGTAAATAACGAGAAGAATAACAACATGCAGTAAACGGTAAAACTGTCTGAATTATAAACCAGTGTGTTCGTAATTAAGACAATACGTTCAAATAATATGGTAAGACACGCCAATTTTCAATATCAAGCAGCAAAACGAGCGGTCCTGTACAGCTAAAAATAGCTGGACGCGGATGAGACCGGAAGCTAGACCCATAGAATTTACAAATGGCCGCGCCCATTTTTACGGGAAGAAAAAGGTGGCTAGAGAATGTGAAGCTGACGTCACGCCGCGTTGAGCTCTGGGAAACTGCTTTGTTTATCCGCCATACTGAGAGGATGGCGCTGCCATTCTGCTATTGATTTCAGGGCAGTAGGCTATTTAGATTTTCTGTTGTGATTATGAAAGATTTCACCACTGTATGTCATTCATGCTGCATCGAGAATTCAAGTTGAACAGAGCTTCGTGAGTCAAACGTGCTCACCTCAGAACCCTTTAACTGGGGTTCGTGAGACAAGCTAATAATTAATTAAATCATAAAACATGACATATTAATGAATAATAAACTAGTAATAATAATTCCTTGAGAAATTTTAAATCGTTGACCTGCACGTCACGTGATCATTCATGTCAGAGAAGCGTGAACGTGCGAATGTGTTGTTCAGTTAAAACCTCCTGTTGCTTCGTGTTCGTCTCCGGAGGATCGTGTGAGGTTAGTCATTCTCTCTGAAGCTATACGATGATAAAACACGGTCATATGCAGGTCAGAGCAGAGCTTATGACACATGACTCCACGTTTGCCCTTTATTCTGATTATTTCATCTGAAATTAAACGCCCCCTGATCCATCAATCCAAACGCGTCGCTTTCTATGGAAATAAATATGACACAGATCACATGGTGATTCGTGCTAGTAATTCCTCACAGCTCTTACATCATTATAAATAAAATCACACTAGTCTTACTGCTGCTGCACAAGTCAGTTTGTACATTTAACAATGTTATGCATGGTTTTTATTCATGTGACATAGAAGACTGGATTTGGTTGAGTCACATTTTTTTCACACAGAAAAATTTATACAAATACAAAATAAAATGTGCTCATATTCTGGGTTCATCTGTCCGTCTGTATACAGTATGCATTATCAATAAGGTTTATACTGAATTAGGTCTTTTAATATCACGGTCTCAGTACATTAGTGCTTACCACAATCCTGGTAAAAATAACTGGCGGGCAGCAGAGGAAAGCTTTGTTTTGCCTCCAGGCTGGAGTTACATCACGTCAAAACTACCAGTTGCTTCAGGATGAATCTTGTTTTATTACTCATTTATAACTCACTTTTGTTTAAAGCGTCTGCTAAATAAAAAAAAGATATATTCAGTAAGTGTTGAGCTAGTGTTTCTGTCCAAACACAGCCATGGAGACGCGGATCAGATCTGGATCTTGCAGACTCTGGGCTTTGATTTTGAGTGAGTCATGAGTGAAGTCCAGCCGTCTGACACACTGCTCAGGTTCTTATGAACTCAATCCAGTGACAGAAGAGGGAAAACCAGACAAAAGCACCGGTGGAGCTCCCATTTGAGTCTTTTGGATTAGCACGCACACGACTTTATCTGGAAAACAAATAACAATGCAGAACACCCAGCTACAAATGTGAGGGAAGATCTGAGCACATTTAACAGTCATGATCAGATTGCAGTTTCCAGAGGCTGATTCTTTAATGGTCAGGAATGTGCTTACTTGACTGTACTTCACTGTTTCCGATTGAACAGCTCAAAGAATATAAAGTCAGTCGCTTTATGAAGTTCACCCACTCATGCATGCATATTCATGTCTATATACGCTGCAGCAGCTCAATGCATGAAGTCATACAGACGTGCAAATAGGGATGTGAGCAACGTGACTTCACTGGTGTCCGAAATGGCTGATTTCTTGGGATTTTCAAGCACAATTCTCTATCTATCTATCTATCTATCTATCTATAGGGTTGAGGAGTAACAGAATACATGTAACGGCGTTACATAATCAGGATACAAAAATCTAGTAACAGTAATCCGTTATATAGGTAGCACTGCATACATAGTTCCTGGTTCTGTTGACACTCATGTTGACTCATGTTAGCCGCCTGCTGGTGCGTGCGCAAATAACACCCGTCTGCAATTATTCTCCTCAAACGCGGGTTGACTGAGACGCTGCTACAGTAATTACGATGCTTCCTGCTGTGAAAAACGTTTTCATGTCTGGAAAGTACTTAGATATTGCTTTTTTGACTTATTTACATATGTAACTTGAAGTAATCCAAAAGTAATCAGAAGTCTTAGATCTTTGAGTTCAGCGCATGAAAAATGGGGAAAAAAACTAGTGTTGCATTTATAATTTTGTTCAGTGTAGTAACAAAACATACTTACAGTAGCTGATTCAGAAGTGCCAGATTGTCATAGCAAAGTCAGAATTACCTCCTCT
>NW_015554069.1:244287-244852 GCF_001515605.1 Sinocyclocheilus anshuiensis
GGATAGCACACACGCGGAAAGCGTGGTTGAACGGAGGCATCAGTAATATTAACACCTGCACTTGAATGCACTGCCTTTCAGTGTGCCTTACTATGTTAAATGGAGTTCCCCAATTGTTCCCTCTGTAGTAAAACACGCATGAGGTTGCTATGTGGCCTAAATGTCACTACACCTTCCTCCACACCCAACTCTCCTTTCCTCTGAGGAACATATTTTGGCATAAGCAGGCTGTGATTCACTGCAGCTGGTAGGCAGGATATTCTCACAAGACCCTTATACGAGTCCAGTGTTTTCCACAGGATTTTGTGAGACTGTGTTGGGTGGACCTCGATCCCTCTAGGGGGGTCCGGGGACATGCCCCCCCCCAGGTTCAGTGTGCAAAGTAAAAGAAAAAAGCTGGTGAATGTGTCACCATGGCAACACCAAAGCTGTCAATCAATAAATTGGGAAACAAAGTAACTTGCGTTACTTATTTGAAAAAGTAACTCAGATATTCTCTTGTAAATTAAAAGTAATGCGTTACTTTACTAGTTACTTGAAAAAAGTAATCTGATTACGTAACTCG
>NW_015554069.1:244862-276557 GCF_001515605.1 Sinocyclocheilus anshuiensis
CAAATTAGAATAAAACAATAATAATAATAATAATAATTTTATATTATTATTCCTATGACAGTTATAGCCATATATTGTAAAACAATTGCACTGTGAAATAAATGAAAATTATTTTTTTTTCAGGTATATTATTTTACCTTACTCTACAGTAGGGAAATTGCAATACTTTTGTCCTCATTTCTACACTTGCAAGCAGGGCCTAAAACTAACTTTCACATCTGCCAGTGGCTGGTGGCCATAAATATTTTTCCTTGCCATTAAACTGTTGCAAAAAAATGGGCAGTTGCTACTACTACAACAACTAAACATATTTAATAAAAAAAGCCATTTGAAATTAGAACCAACCACTGCATTTTAATCACGACACAAACAAAGATACAAAGATAAAACCTGCATGAAACAAAAACAGCAGGCTGAACGAGAATGCAAATTCACTCTCTGACAGCAGGTGGCACTTATGGATCAGCAATGATAAGAGGGGAAAAATGCCATCGAAACTTTTGTGAAGTCAGTTCCCTTCAGAAATACATTCATATAAACCCCAACCCCAATATTTATATTTTTCTTCTGAACAGTGAGCTTGCTGTACCTGTACAGTATTTTCTCTGTGCGCGTCTGTTAATTTTAGGCCATGCTTGCAAGAGATAAACCCTTGAGCTTTTATTTTGGCGGAAACTTCAGTTAAACTTTTATTTTGGCGGAAAACTCCAGCTTCTGTGAAAACAGGTTTACAAACATTACTAATTTAATGAAATACTGTAAACATTTGCCCATTCAAATGTTGAAAATTATGCAAATGTGCAAATTATGTATAACTGGTGACCGTTGCGGGCCGCCACAGTCTAGTTAATGAATGGGAAAGACTGCGAGTCCCCCCAAAACATGACATTTAACTCTAACAACTACTGATGAACTACTTTCCCTGTTATGCTATCAATAATAGCATAATAGTGATGTTATTTTAGTGTTTTCCACTTACAGTGTCACAAATGCACACAGTCCCCATCAAGGACTCAAAATTGTCAGCTTTAAACATTCAGCTCAAGGGTTTATTACTTGTGCTGCTCATTTGCAGTTTAAAATCTGCAACCCATAAACCCCATAAAACTCTCCGAACTGCTCCAACGTCACATACAGGCAAAGGAAGGACACGAGACGGAGAGGTGTGGGACGTTATGATGCACAAGCACATGCAGCATAACTCAACACTCCCACATCGTTTTTTTTTTACAGTAGTGCCGGGACACATTTCAACATAAATACACAATTGTGAAATCTGGAAGCGATTTCCTGACAAGTTCACTCCTTTCAGTCAGACTAAAATTAATGTCAGATGCTCTGATTGGTCAGTGTGTTGCATGACTCCTCTGTGACATCACATTTTGGATAAATCTGGCCCTATTTAATGTTTGTCCTGTTTACTGCCAAACTCACAGCCTCGCACGTGTGTGCTGATGTAGCCATATGACGGACCTAAAAATAGCAGCACTAAGTGTGGAATGTTTTCCACCCGCACGCCACTAACCCGTTTCTACTCGCCCACTGAATTCCCCAAAATGTGCAACATGTCATAACATCTTCATATTCATGCACATTAGCAACTTAACAGGAGCTCTAACTTCCCCAATTGCTTTTTTCATTTTGCCAAAGTATCAGCAATTATCACAATAATATCTCTGATGTCATTTACAATGCAATTGCAATGCAAGAGGAAAAGAGGAACAAAAGCTCTTGTTTGAAGTCCGGACTGCTTTGTAGTCTGTTTTTGTGAAACAGTAACTTCCCCATTCTGAGACGAAGCCCTGCGAAATCCCTAAACACGCATGACGTAAGTGCTCGGCAGCAGTGTGTGTGACCTTTAGGAGAAACTCAGACTTCCCCTGACTGACCGTCAGCATATGTACTGGCTAAATCATACCCAGCGAGATCCATACCTGGAATACAGTATAATCTGATCTCATTTATACTAGCATGACTTTGGTGGAAGCGTTCCGGGAATGTAAATGATGAGTAACTCCAGATGTTTTATGCAACAATTGTAGCCTGATACGTAAAAATAGCTTGCCCCTCAATCATCCCCAGGATACTTAATTTTTGTGATAGAGTTGTGATTAATTACATATTAAAATGACCAGAAATATAGTGCGGTTGTATTTTTCTTGCACGTTCCTTCAGCTCCCCCTCACACTAACAGAATTTCATGTGATGTACACGCGATTTTACCGTAATTTTAGATTCCGACGTGTAAAAAACCATTCACTTTCTCGTCCTTTTTATGAGACGGTTATGAGTCTCAAACGCGCTCAAGCCACTGTAGCCTAAAGTAATCTATTAACGACGCACATCATAACGTTTTAGGCAAGTACCATGTTATGTCATAAAATAGTGTAAAATAGACTGAATTTGTATTTAATCTGATCACATGTTTAATAAAAAGACATTTTAAGTTTAATTATAACGCTGCATGTTCACAATTATTCAAACGTATAAATTGTACAGCGAGCAAAGTACATTTACATTATCAAAAAACATTAGGCTATGAATAAATTCAGCCTAGCGCGAGTGTAAGCGCTCTAAAAAAAAGCTCCAGTTATAATAAGTGAAGCTGTCTGCAGTGTATGATGAATGAATCTCTTATTTACATCGCATGTACATCTGCGCTTTGTTGTTTCTGATTAGAGAATTCGCCAAAGTGCAGAGTGCGCGCACTGACCAAAAATTCGGCCAATCAGCAATGTTAATATTTAGTAAAATCCCCCTAAATAATAGAAATAGTAAAGAAAAAAAATTCTAGAACTAAAATCACAAAAGCACAAATAATTCATTTGTATGTTCCTCTACAGTATATAAGTGTTTGGGCTGTTTAATATTAGGATTTTGTTTAAAATCCCTCACCGTGGCCCCGCCCTGCAACATCAAGCCCCGCCCCCAGATAAAATATGTTCCCACGGCTACGACCTCAGCCATTATTTGGAAATCTTTTCTTTGTGGAGGGTTGCCTACTTCGGTGTGGGAAAATAAGAGACAATGGAGATCAAATGCATGGATGGTTGTCATTTAAGCCAAAGTAACCTACAAAACAGATTGAACTGACTGAGCTTCGAAAATCCTGATAAATGTGAATCAAATGAATTACTAACTCATAGTTTCTGATGGACGGGCGGCTGGATGTCTGTTTTTAATTTTAGAAAAGCTGGGTTTTCCAGAATGTGTCTTGTTTACTTTTCCCCAAAGTACAGTCTGATCACGGGTCTGGAAAATAAAGCGAAAAGACCCGTCCACATTCAGGAAGCGCTGCAGAGGCACTTTCAAAAGGGAAGCTGACAGAAATCAAGGAGATTAAAGCCCTCATGTGATGAATGCATTACAGAAACAGATTCAATAACTCACTAAAGCACACAAGAGAGAGCACTGCAATAGTTGTCCTGTCTACAGACACCCACACTCACAGCTATGAAGATAAGAAAACGGGTATTGTCGAACAGGTCAGTGATGTCATACAGGAAGTGACAGGAGTAAACAGGGATCTGAGAAAGTGACTCTCACTGTAGGCGTAGAGCTGCTGCTACACCTGTGCGGATGACATCACTTCCTGTAGACGCTCAGGCTCGGGTGCACAGGTTTTCACATGCAGGTGACACAATCACACCCTTCCCCTTCCAGACACAGGGATCTATTTTTAGAACAGTATACAAAGCAAAATCATGATGAATAAACTTTCATATGCAGAAAAATTCCATTGGCCTATGCAGAAAATACTTTGAAATCACACACAAATGGACATCAGGAAATGATCAAAATGAAATAATGTGCATGCCTTTAAAACACTGTTTAAGGAGGAACATGTGCTTTTACTTAAACATCTGTTAAAAATGCACCCATTATTTCCTTAAAGAAATTGTAGGTCGTCAATTATTCATGAACCCATTTGAGTAAAAGTCCAATCTCTTGACTAACACTGAAATGCTTTGGACAGTGCATAACAGAAGTTATTTTGGTTACACTTTACTTGAAGGGGTGTGCATAAGACTGACATGACACCTTCATAATCACGACATGACACACGTCATGAATATAAAGGTTTTTTTATGCATGTTTATGACAACTGTCATTAAGTGTCATTCGCTCAGTTATGTCATTTTTAATGCAAAGATGACATTGTTTGAGATGTCTTTGTTATGGGCTATGGTTAGGGGTAAGGGTAGGGGTAGGGTAGGTTAGGGTTAGGTCAAATAATGTCATATTTGCATTAAAAATTACATAACTGAGCGAATGACATTTAATGACAGTTGTCATAAACATGCATAAAACCTCCTTAATATTAATGCTAAAGCAGAAATGTAAGACTGGAAGGCCGAAGTTCTTTTGATTACATAAATCTTACATTTCTGTGTCCGGTTATTTAGTATAGTTTTTCTTGAATACTGAAAACGGTTCGAATCTAGATTTGGCATCAAGCAACACAAAATCCAGACGCCGATCTGGAACAAAAGAGATTTGCTCAAAGGCCGTGAGAGAAACCATGGATTGCGAGAAAACACCGGCTCCAACATAAAAATAATTCACTTTCACTTAGCTCACATGCTTGTGCTGTCAGACTTTTCTTGGAATCAGGTCCAAAACTAATACTTAAACGTCAAAATGTTTCCTTAGAAATGAATTACAATATTCAGCATATTTCAGAGTTTAGCATCTCCTATATATAGGCCCTTGGCAGCTTCAGTCTGAGCCACGTTTTGTAAACAAAATCCGAATCGAGCACTTTATTTGGCGGTGTAAGTGTGCACACAAATATACCACGTATATACAAATGTCTTACTTTTACACAAAGTATGCAACAAACTGTGTGAAGGAGGCATTATGGCATGCAGTATTAAAGTGAGGGGATAAATGTAGCTCGATATTCCATTAAATAACGAGCGGAATACGGAGCCAGTCACAGAAATTCACACTTTACTCTCCTCCCGCTTTCCACCTCCGTTTGCGCAAGAGCGAAAGAAGCGGAAAGTTAGTCGGTTTTTCTCTAAACCTCCCTCTTCGCGTCTGGGTCTCTCTTTCTCTCTCCTGTGGGCGCAAGAGGAGGTGACAAGGGAAACCCGCTAGTTCCTCCTCCTGCGCCTCTATATAACGCTCATGATGTCTCCCCTCGAGCAGAGCAGCACCTGCTTTGGATGTACAGCGATTTATTTACACGCCGTTTCTCGAGATGTCCGCGTCCGCAGATGTTGAGAGCCAGTCGCCCGCCGTGCGCTCCCGCAGCCGGTGTCTGGACACCTTCCTCACCGTGTCCGTGATCGCACTCTTCCTCATGTTTATGGCGACGCTCGCGGGAGCGCTGTACTTCGCCAAACACATCGAGGACAAGATAAACGCGCGGACGACGCGACATATAGACGGAGTTACGGACTCGCAGGCTGCGCCGTTCCGCGAGACCGGAGACGCGTATAAGGTGAGTTTGTAGATGTCTATGTATTTATACCGTAGCATTTTAATGTTTGTACGTGTACCATGGCTTTACTATGATTGGACAGTTGTGTTATTCAAAATACGTTTAAATAATTTGCACATACCATGAAATATGATTATGATAATCATTCAGTACTTACTTTTTATGAGTTGACAATAAGAGCTTTGATTTGAGAGATAAAGGTTCCAAATAGAGCGTTTCGAATTCTAGAATAATAACAAACCCTAAATTGTTTCAACCCAACTTTGGGTTAAGTATTGACTAACCCAACTTTTGGGTTAACAATTTCATGTAAAAATTTAACATAACAGCTGGGTTTGTCCATATTTGACCCAAAGTTGGATTGAACAACCCAGCATTTTTTAGAGAGTAACAACAGTACGCTTTTTTAAAATAAATACTAAATTACATAAAGGAAACCGCTTGATGCCATAGGAGTTCAACAAAGTGCATTTTATTCATTGGTTTTTAGAAGAAGAAGAAAAAAACGCAGCTGTGTTGTGGTGTTTTAATAAACCAAAACGCCAAAAGAACCTACAATGAAACAAAGAATATTTTTAATCTGGATCGAACCATGTAGCATCCCAATAGCTCTGCAGAGCCAAAAAGCATTTCTGAGAAATGAATCAGACCAGGGCTCTTGTTTTACACGAGTCGTCAAATCTGTATCTGATGTTTTGTTTTCCCTGTCTTCCTTTTTCTAGGTGCAGAATTTTGTTTACCTGAGGGCCACTGAAAGTAAGTTATATTTCACATTTTGGAACTTTAAGAATGCAAACAATTCTAAAACGTAATGAACTTGTATTGAACCCGGAAAAAAAAAAATTCCTTTGCACATTGACTTCCTCTGTTAAAGTCTTGGGACTGAGCGTGTCTCTTTGTCTCCGCCCTGCAGGTGAACTCAAAACAGGTGTGATGGCGTGGGAACCTTTCGCGTATGGAAAGGGTCAAACCATTGGCTCTCTCTACAGCTATGAGAAAAACCAGAATGTGCTGAACATCAATGAAAGCGGAAGCTACTTCCTGTACGTCCAGCTCAATTTTTCCTGCACTGGACGGTGTCCATCTGGCCAATTCACTGTCAGCTTTTACAATAAACACAATAGCGAAGAGCTCCCCTGCACCGTCTCGCTGCCTGAGCGGAGCAAAGAAACGCCTCACAGTCAGACGTGTTGGCGTGTCGTGACCTTTCAGGAAAATGGAAACCGCCTCATGGTCAAATCACAGGTTGAAGGCACACTAGACAACTGGAAACTGGAGATGAATGACTCTGGCTTTGGGATGTTTCTGGTGGACGGATTAGGAGCGCTGCGTCACACGTGATCAGCAGAAGCCCGACCAAACTGATTTGGGGCTGCTCGTTTGAGTCGCGTCACTTTGATCCACTCAGGACTTGTTTTTAATGCTCTGATGAGCAGGACTCCACTAATGTCCACAGACTCTCTTGGCTAATTTGGCAATGCCTTCAGCTACCAAAAAGAGTGGCTCTTTCACGTTTTAGCCACAATATTCAAATGCATTCTGCCAAATTTTGCAGATTTTCCTCTACAACAAAAGCTCAGAAAATGCAACGACGTCTAGAAACTTTGTCTGGGCTTGAACTGATAAGCCATGCTTCTTAAGCACTATTTATAATTTAAATGTATTTATATGTGTAACATGTTAAATATTTGCAATATTTATATTCATATTTTTTGTGTATACTGTACATAGTGTGTTTAAACATTTGTAGACATCACTACGTGTGTGAGGCGTCAGACCGAACCCTTTCGTTCACTGATTGCATGTACTGTATTATTCTACTGCTGTTTAGGTGCATCACAGAAATACCGAGTGAACTTCGACCAGCACATCAACACTAGTGCCTCGGCTGGGTCTGTACGTTTCGCTCTACGTTCAAGAACTCAAAAAGCTGCATGTGTGAATGTACGTGAACATCTCTTCACGAGCACGCGCTTGTGTTGTGCGTCTGGTGTGGAGGAAAGCACCGTATGAATGCTAACAAACTCAGGAACTCTAGGGATGAATGTAATGACGATGACTGTGTGTGAAGTGCATTATTATGTAAACAGAGTATTTAATAAAAATGCAAAATGTTCAATTTGCATAACTGTGGGCTATTTGTTGAGGTGAGATGATGCTAACGCTCTTCGGTGTTACTTTATGCTTATGTTGCAGCTCAGATGCTGCTCTTTTAGAGTTATAATGGAGTTTTATTTACGCTTCAGCTGAATCTCAGATGTTTCTCCTAAAATAAAACATTAGAACAGACACAAATGAGTCGGAAGTTGGCATCCAGTAATGGTTACAAAAATAAATTAAATATATGTGACCCTGGAGCACAAAAGCAGTCATAAGCAGTGTTGGGGGGAACGCATTACAAGTAACGCGAGTTATGTAATCAGATGACTTTTTTCAAGTAACTAGTAAAGTAACATTACTTTTTAATTTACAAGAAAATATCTGAGTTATTTTTTCAAATAAGAATTTTCTTTTCCAATTTATTGATTGACAGCTCTCCTGTCCCCATGGTGACAGAAATCAGATGTTACTGTAGTTCTAAAATATGAATATACATTAATTCATCTCGCTCACAAAAAAAACACAGATTCAGTATTCCTCAAAATGAATAAAAATAATGCAACTCAGAATATAACGCCAACCTGCAATAATTAAATGTTAAACAACACAAATTTCCTTTATGTATTTAATCCCATTATATTTGCGTCTGACCTTCAATGATCCAGTTCAACCGTACTAATAAGCACAAATTACTCTAGACAAACATTCGTGTGTCTTTTTTTATTGCTGAAGTGTGTTGAAATTTCTTCTGCATTCTACTGTATGGATGTAATTTGACTTTTCCTTCAGCCTGAGGCTTATTCATTTCACTTTTGGTGTGAAAAGGCTTTTATATTTGCCAAAAATACAACTCAGAATATAACGCCAACCTGCAATAATTAAATGTTAAACAACACACATTTCCTTTATGTATTTAATCCCATTATATTTGCATCTGACCTTCAATGATCCAGTTCAACCGTACTAATAAGCACAATTACTCTAGACAAACATTCGTGTGTCTTTTTTTATTGCTGAAGTGTGTTGAAATTTCTTCTGCATTCTACTGTATTTCATTTGGACAACTTTAAAGATGATTTTCTCAATATTTAGATTTTTTTTTGAACCCCCAGATTCTCAAAGTTTTTTTTTTTTTTTTTTAGTATTTTATTAGTAGCTTATTTATTCAGCTTAGAGATGATGTATAAATCTACATTTCAAAAAATTGACCCTTATGATTGGTTTTGTACTCCAGGGTCACATATAGAGCTATGAAAAAGAATGTGGAGAGCCATTCAGGTCATTTGATGAGAAATGTTTGAGTTCATATCAAGAATTTTTGGGATTTCAGCTAATTTCATTTGAACAGACATGGGAGGACAAAAATCTCCATTTGACTGCGTTGATGTCTGGGAGAAGCAGCTGAGATGGTAATGAGATCTCATGTGTGACTTTCCTTTGGCGAGGTCTGATCAGAGCCTGTGGGAGGAAAGTTCTGCTCTACATCCAGGCCATCTCGCTCACGTCACTTTCTGTCAGAGGCGCGAGAGCAGGTTTCAGTCCTCACCACATCTGCACAAACTCGACAAACAAACAAACAAACAGCCCGAGTTTGCTCAAGACCAAATATATGTTGTCAGCAGATACTGTAGGAGAACAAAAAAACCAGACGATACAATGCATGCGTGCATTGAGTTCTTCCAAATAAAGCTTGCAGACACTCCACTAACATCTCACCCACTTCAGCAAATCATTGCTTTGTTCCTCTCTACCGGATGTAAAAAATATGGGCATGCTGTGCAGAGCATCCGGAAATGACATGAGTCAGTGTGAGATTCGCCTTAATACATCTGACTGGAAGCGAGCGGGTGCGAGACTTCACGACACTGAATGTGCAGGAGAGACTCTACCAAAGACATTTAAACTCCACATGAGTCAAAACTGACTTTCCCAATACACGCTCTTGGTCTTGCTGTCAGTGATTCATCAGTGCACATTATTCCAACGTGCAAAACATTTGATTTCTGTCTGACGCCACTGATCGTGAGTTTTTCCTGTTTCACCTGAAAAATGAGTTGTGAATGTAGAATGAGCTGTAAATGCCATTTCACGTCAGTTTTATCTGCGAGTTTAAAGGGAGTTAGTGGAAATCAATGCAGCGCTACTAGAAGTGAGATGAAACGAACTGTAATTTTTCATCATGTGATTCTTCGTATGCTGGCTGTTTGTAGTTAGTTTTTCTTTTCTTTTCTAGTTAGTTAAGGTTGTGTTGTGATTGCTTGATAAATGTTTGCATCCCTTTCAAGAAAAGTCTTTTTACTTGGCGGCCTTCTTTTCAACGCCTCCAGGCAGCTGTTTCTGGAAACCGAATTTGCCAAAATCAGCCATGGACCATCTCCTAAATGCTGTTTCATGGTGTTAAAATGCTTATATTTCAGGCTGGACCAGCCATGTGCAGTCTTTCTCCCATTATGCTATTGAACCGTATTGGTACTATACGTCTAACCTCTTTGCTCGAAGTTCACTCAGCAGTCATCTTAGTACACGCTTAAAAATAAAGGTGCTTCACGATGCCATAGAAGAACCTTTTTGTCTAAATGGTTCCATAAAGAACCTTTAACATCTGAAGAACGTTTCTGCTTCACAAAAGGTTCTTTGTGGCGAAAGAAGGTTCTTCAGATTACAAAACAGTAAGAAAGAGATGGTTCTTTAAAGAACCTTTGACTGAATGCTAAAAAATGGTGCATCTAAAAATGGTTCTATGGCATTGCTTGAAGAACCTTTTGAAGCACCTTTATTTTTAAGAGTGTAACACATCCAGACAGCTGTGCTTCAGTCAGCTACTACAACAGACGCCATTATCTGAGCTTGTGTTTCAATAACACATGTATCAAATGAGCCATATTAAATCTGCCAGCTATCTGACCTGGCCTGTCTCCAGCTCCTTTGAGTTTCTCTGGAAATTGTTACAAGGCAGGAGAAGGTCTGCATGACTAAAGTCGTTGAGAAAGAGCCCGACCGCGTGTCTACTGTAACCACGTCCAGCAGTCTTCCTGTTAGAAGAGCCATGCTTCTCAGCAGGCACACACTTTAAGGAGGATTTCACGCTTTTTAGGCACAATTACCGTGACTCAGCGGACGTGCTTACATGCACACTAAACATGATAATTGAAGAGATGTCTCACTGGACGTGTAGGTGGAGCCAGTGGCTGTTTGATGCCCATTGCAGAGACCAAGAGAAGATGAGCAAGCAGCAAACGTGACGGTTTTGAAATGCCAGCGATTGTGCTTCCAAACAAATCTGCTCCAGTAGACGTCCCTGTCCTGCTAAGATCTGCTCCAGAAATTAAAAACAGCTGAAAAATGTTCATGCTCACTTGAGCAGATCTGCAGCGGAGTCTCTGCTGAAGGCAGCTCTGCGGATGTCTTCTGCCACCTGTTGATGGACGTGGAGAAGTGAAACACTGGCTCATGCAGCTCAGGAAAACACTGCTGCATCTCAACAGGACCTGGGGACCTGCACTCTTAAATATAAAGGTTCCTAAAGAGGGTTTTCACAGCGATGCCATAGAAGAACCAGTTTTAGTGAACAGTGTGAAGAACATTTTAATAATCTAAAGAACATTTTTCCACTGTGAAGAAGCTTTTGTGGAATGAAAAGTTTCCATCCCAGACAGCAGACCGTTTCGGCCCAGATCCGGCCCGCATGGATTTCACATGGGCCAGATGTGGGCCGGATCTGGGCCAACACTATGTTGCTGTCTGGGATGGATGGTAAACGTTCTTTGTGGAACCATTGATGCCAATAAAGAACCTTTATTTTTAAGAGCGTAACTGCTAGACCATCACTGTCTGTTTAACAGATGTGTTCACTGACAAATCTTTAATATTTTCTCACTCCAGACTCTCACAGCCTGTTCAGAGCAGACACTGACTGTGGTTTAAGAGAAGGACGTGTTGATGGTTTATCATCCGTGGTGCTGGATCAGCAGATGTCTAAACTGGATCAGCCCATCATCCCTCTGCTTTTAGGTCTGGTTAAAGGTTTTGGCAGGACTGTGTTTGGTCTCTCTGATCTTGGTCTTTAGAGGAACAAAGGCTGATGCTTGGAAAGAAACGAGCCGCTCGTTTTTCTTTCTTTCTCATGCCACTCGTTGCTCTCTCTCTTTCACTCTTTCTCTCTGAGTAACAGAAAGAAATAAGAAAAGAGAACAGTTGGTTGCGTATAAAGACAGAACGTTTCTGGAAACTTCCACCAAGATGCTAGAAAAGTGCTGAATCAGAAGCGCAGGCTCTGCCGCCCCCGTCTCTCGATCTCTCACTCTCGATCTCACCGCTTCCCACAGCACAGCAGCAAACACTCTACAACACCATCACAGCCATAACACACAGATCCAAGAGCTGTCTATCAGACTATCTATCTATCATTAAATGAAGTGCATGGCTGTTGGAGGAAGTGACATCAGACTCAGAGTTCTTCTTCCTGTCGTGTTCAGGTGCAGTGTGAGCGGCTGTGGAAGGAAACCACCAGGTGTGTCAAATGCCATGTCACCACGACCGCACAGTATGATAATGAGTGTACGAGAGCGTTTAGTGTGTAGGCGTCTAGACCTTACACTCATTCTAAAGCACATTCAATTCACAAGCCCTCATACAGTTAGCTCCTGTTCTCGAGGGGGTTTCTATTGGCAGTTATGTTTGAGATTTCTGCACATGATAAAATGGTGGCTTCCAACCGCTTGAGTGATCTGAAGCCCTGGGATCTGCATGATCTATCGGTGACACTTTAGAATAATGGTCCGTTGTTAACAAGTAACTATGCAGGAAGTAATAGGTAGTACTACATTAACACTTAACTTAATACTATTAGGTCATAGTTCACAAGTGGTTCTCAATGAGGATATTTTTTTTTAGTAATTATCAAATATCTAATAAGAAACTACCTTTGTCCTACATTTGCTACTACTTCATGCTTAGTTAATCTTGCTTCTCTATTAGTTAATAGTATTAAGTTAAGTGTTAATGTAGTACTACCTATTACTTCCTGCATAGTTACTTGTTAACAACGGACCATTATTCTAAAGTGTTACCAATCTATCTGAAGAAAATCCTGAGAGATCAAGTAATGCTCACACATATTAAGACTTGTCATGTTGTAATCGTTTTAATTTGAGGTTGGTATTGATATGTTTGTGAACCTGAGGTGGAAATCCCTACGGTAGTGAAACACTGCTCATGTTTGTCCAGCCATTGCACCATCAAGCTGATGTGTGCACTTTATACACACCGAAACTCTTTTCTTACTTCTCTTTTTGCTACATTCTTGTGACTGAGCGGTGACACCAAAAGCAGCACACAAGGAGAAACTCATATTTCATTGTTTCTACTGTTAAAACATCTACTATAATGAAGTAAGGTTTACAGGACATCACAAATGGCATCTGCACTGGAAAAAAAAAAAAATTCCAAGTAAATAAAAATTTCATAGAGATCATGATCCCCTTTATATATTCCATTTTATTTTATTTATTTTACTATCATTAGTATCTGTATTACTTGCAACTAGTGTGTCTTCAGTGTTGTCTTGCACTTTTGTCAACTTCAGTTTTTTTTATGCTATATAAATACAAATGGATTGATTGAGTACACTGTACAAGAGAATACTATTTGAGTGTTTCGACTTCAAAATGTGTTTAATTCAACGTGTTACCATGTCTTTGTAATTATTTGTGAAACGTACTAGCCATTTCTAAGTGCAAATTGCTTCAAAGGCATTTTTTTCAGTGTGAAAATGTAACAACTCATGTGTTTCTGACAGATTTTGATAATTGAATGATCATTTTGCGTGTGATGGCTCACATGATGAAAGAAGGTTTAGAAGTTTCAATGCAAATCAACTCGTCAGTTTTGAGCCATGTGCATGTAGTTTTTTTGTGCAAATTGTAGACAGGTGGACTTACTCTTTTGCATGGGTGCCAAAACACGAGCAGTTTGCTTAAAGGGATAGTTCACCCAAAAATGTAAATGTGATGTTTATCTGCTTACCCCCAGGGCATCCAAGATGTAGGTGACTTTGTTTCTTCAGTAGAACACAAACGGAGATTTTTAACTCAAACCGTTGCAGTCTGTCAGTCTTATAATGGAAGTGAATGGAAATCACGGCTTTGAGAGTAAAAAAAAAACACACAAACAAAACCAAATTAAACCCTGCGGCTCGTGACGATACATTGGTGTGTAAAGACATGAAACAATCGGTCTGTGCAAGAAACTGAACAGTATTTATATCGTTTCTTACCTCTGATGCACTGCAATTTCCGAACTGTCCTGAGCATGTTCTCAACAGCAGACTTATAAGTGCATTACCGCCACCTATCTCTCAAATGGACCATTGACCATCTACAATCTCAATTAGGAGTGTCAATGGTCCATTTGAGAGATAATCAGAGGTAAAACACGATATAAATACTGTTCAGTTTCTTGCACAGACTGATCGTTTCGTGTCTTTACACACCAATGTATCGTCACGAGCCACAGGGTTTAATTTGGTTTTGTTTGTGTGTGGTTTTTTTTACTCTCAAAGCCGTGATTCCCATTCACTTCCATTATAAGACTGACAGACTGCAACGGTTTGAGTTAAAAATCTTTGTTTGTGCTCTACTGAAGAAACAAAGTCACCTACATCTTGGATGCCCTGGGGGTAAGCAGATAAACAACACATTTTCATTTTTGGGTGAACTATCCCTTTAAATGAATAAGAAACTCATATTTGGTGTGAACAAGAAAATTCAATTTGGAAAATTAGCCAAAGCAATTGAGAAACACTGGTTTTTGTAATACCAGCATCTGCCAGCAGGGGCGAATGGACCCTCACTAACAAGACCCCCCAATCTGACCTGTGGGTCACAGAGTAATATCAGTTTGACTCACAAAGGCGAGCAGAAAACATTAGCAGGGATTTTTGACTTCCACTCTTAAAGCGGAAAGTAAATCGAAAAGAAACTACACAGCCATTTGTTTGTGTGTGGGCGACTGCAGGTTTTTTTTTGGAAACTTCCATTGTGAATGCAGAAATGCGCTGAGTCAGGAAAATGCACCCGCTGCCCCCCCTCCAAAAAACCCATTCGTTCCTGTGCTCTGTCCCCTTTCTGTCTTATGCAGCCACATCCTGCCGTCTCCCTCCATCCTTCCCTCCATCTCTCTCTTTATCTGTCGTGCTCTGTGCGGCTTTGATGTGCAGCGCTGCATTCAGCACACTGAGGTTGAAATCAAGAGCTAGAAAATAAGGAAGATAAGCATCGTTGTGCAAGACTATTGTGACTCGCAAGAGAAGACTCTGACATTGCAATATTTTATTATTATGATGCACATTTAATGCACATTCCAGTCAATATCAAAATACAGTATGCACTTTTATAAATAACAACAAACAATGTCACACCCCCACTCCACGGCAGAACGTGAACGCACAGCTGAACGTTTGATCGATTCAAGTGTGCCGTCTCGTTGAACGCACTTAAAGGAATAGTTCACCCAAAAATGAAAATTTGCCGAAAGTGTCCTCAGGCCATCAGATTTGGAGAAACTTAGCATTACAGTGAATGGGTGCCGTCAGAATGAGAGTCCAAACAGCTGATAAAAACATCACAATAATCCACAAGTAATCCACAGCACTCCAGTCCATCAGTGAACATCTGGAGAAGACAAAAGCTGAAACTAATCGAAATATGAAAATATGAGTCCATAATCCATAATAACGTTTCTGCCAAAAGTGTTCTGGTCTGAATCAGGAGAGAAATCTGCACAGATCAAGCACAGCTCTAAACAAATATGTGGCTGGATTTTGATGTGAGAGACAACGGTTTTCACTGGAGCAAGTGTTATTATGGATTATGGACTTGTATTTTAGTTAAACCAGTCTTAATGCTGGATCTTAAAGCTGAAGCTTTTGTCTTCTCCAGATGTTCACTGATGGACTGGAGTGCTGTGGATTATTGTGATGTTTTTATCAGCTGTTTTGGACTCTCATTCTGACGGCACCCATTCACTGCAGAGCATCCATTGCTAATTTTTGTAGTCATGCAATCTCTAGCCATGAACGAACAAACTCATCATCATCTTGGATGGCCTGCAAATGTTCATTTTTGAGTGAAGTATTCCTTTCATGTGTTCTTGACTTACTGTGGTGGTAAAATACCTCAGTACTGAAAGATGCTTTGAAACTTGCTCCATCATGAAAATAAAACAAAGAAAAATAAACCTGACCAAAGGTGGTGACTATGCTTTATAATCATATATATAGATAAAAGATCGATAACAACTTGTTTACAAGCATCTGAAACATGTTTTCTTAAATAATAATAATACTAAAAAAAACATGATTACATGATTAAAAGAGAAATGGCATCTGATCTGAAGGTCAGATTTCAGCAATACATGCTAAATATATATTATTCACCTGCAGAAGTAAAAAAATAGCACAATTCTATATTGCAAAGATTCATAAAATATGTAAAATATTATTTAAAAACTGGAATGAGAACTTGTGAGTGTGTGTGTGTGTGTGTGTATGTGAGAGAGAGAGTGTGTGTGTGTGTGTGTGTGTTAGTGTGTGAGTGTGTGTGTGAGTGTGTGCGTGAGTGTTTGTGTGTGTGTGTGTGAGTGTGAGTGTGTGTGTGTGTGTGAGAGAGTGTGTGTGTGTGTGTGAGTGTGTGTGTGTGAGTGTGTGTCTGAGTGTGTGAGTGTGAGTGTGCGTGTGTGTGTGTGTGTGTGATTTTCTTGCATCAGTATGTCAGTATTTAGACCATGAAGGCCCCAAAGAAGTTCTCGTAGGCTTCACCATGCACCTGCGAGCTGTTATTGACCTTCACGAACACACTGTCTCCTTTAAAAAGCTGGAAGATGCCTCCCAGGTAGCTGTTGCCCCTCCACTGGGATTTATTGGGCGCGCAGATAAACCTACAGTAAAGACATTCATGAGCCTCAGCGCTTGCAGCCGTGATCTGAAGCGATGTGTGGTGTTCTGTGGAGTACCTGGAGCTCTGCATCAGCTCGATGGCCTGTGAGCTGTACCTCTCCGTGCACTGCATGACCTGATGCTTGCAGAAGTTGCAGTTCTCCAGGTGAGCGATCTTGCAGAAGATGTAATAGTGCCCGTCCTGCTGGATGTACAGGCTGTTGTTCTTGTACTCCAGACCCCTCATGAACCCCGGGAAGCTGTCGGCTCTCCAGTGCAGGACGCCGTTCCCGCCAGACGCGGGCGAAGCGACTACACAAACACACACAAACATCATGCAGGAACCAGCTGCAGTACTTTTAGCAATATAATGGCTGATGCATATGAAGAAAAATGGGGGGGGGGAAATCATAAATACACTAAAAGTAACATTCGACTGTGTGTAGAAGGTGTTTCATACTTTGCAGAAATGCTGCCGGTTTGCTCTCAGCTTTGGGAAGTTTCGCAGGCAAAGCTTCATTAAAATCTGTTGAGAAAACAAGCCGAATGAACGCGGAACACATCGTGAAGGGCAGCGCTTCAGTGCTCTGACTGTGTGAGTGTTTACCAACCTTGTGAACTTCTGGGAAACGGGTACTTCTCTCCCTGCGGATAAATATTTACAGCAGCGTTAATATGATCGTCAAACACACCTTTATATACACACCTGCGTAAAAAAATATACTCACTTTTATATATTCCACTTTCTGGATATCGGATGTTGTCTAGAAAAAAAATTGAGAAAATATTTGATGTTTTTCACATATTTTTCCTATTACGTTTTGGCATTTCAGATGTGTATATACAAAGTAAATGAAGGCCTGTTCACAGCCGTGCAAACGAATGGCTGTTAATGCGTCTGCTTCAGACTGAAACAAGTATTTGTGTGTCATCAATGCATCTGATTTTGAAGCGTTCTAATCTCTTTTCAGTTGCACAGCTAAATAAAATCAGCCAACCAATAGGATTCGCGCTTGTAGTCACATGCTCAGAGCCGTAGCCGTTACAGTGAGAAGCAGGGCTGCTCGATTTCGAAATTTTTGGAATCGAGTCCGATTCTTGGTTCTTGGGATTCGATTCCAAGAGCCTCAATGTTGTTTTCAATTATTTTTCGATTCTTGTCTTTTAGATTGAAGGAACCTCTCGCCATGACTGCAGGATATATAAAGGTCGTAGAAAGTAGCCTTCTCATAATATATACCTTTACTTGCTTTATAAAATGACGATACATTTCTATAGCTCTGATTGATTTTTAAATTGTAATTTTGTCTGCATTGCCCATGAAATTAGTCATAGCCCACAGCTCATCAGTGGACGTGTTTATTACATGAATGGAACAAGACATGAAGCGTTTAAAATACATGTGCACAGTTCAGCTGAATGCACTGTATGCTTTGCACAAAATTAACAAACTTTACACTGAAACAAAATAACCAGAGTATTAACAGCAACACTGATATAAGAGCCCGTGGATGGCTGTTTGAAAACATGCACATGTTGTTTAACATCCTTTCGTCACCATAATAGTATGTGCACCATTCAGTTTTTGTAACCACGCAAACTTCGCACACACAGGTCGCACATGCACATTGAATTTGCTTTGCAGTAATCGGTTGTTCCACAAGGTGGCAGCACTGGAAGAAAACGAAGCACAAGAGACGGAAAAACTGCAATAAAAGTAGACGCCTGCATTGACAAGCGCTTGTGTGAGAGTTATGAGAGAGCCCAGCTTTAGTTTAAAAGAGTACAAAGATGTTTTTTCACTCGTAACTTCTGGAGAAAAATACTGCAGACGCTGGACAAAGATGAAGCTTTCTAGAGTCGACCACCTGTGTTCGTGTGCGCTATCAAATGGATAATACTTTGAAAGGTTACGCATTTCACTGTTGCTAGTGTACATGTATAAAAATACTTTGAGCTTTACATAGTGGTTTATGTCCTGGAGTAACCAGGTTATTTTGGCCTTTCTAAAAGCGCCATCTACTGTCAGAGAGTGACAATGTATATTCATTCAGCCTGCCTTTTGTTAACGCATTGGTCTGAACAGACAAAATCAGAGTTTTCGTGTCAAACATTAGCACTAATTTGGAACCATTTTGCTATCACTAATCAGCTATTTTTTGATTTTCTTGATACCTAGAGCTTACAATTGAACTTTTTTCTGGGGGAAGGTGAGTGAGGGTATGCAAGAATCTATTGTTTTAACGTTTTTAACAAAACTGACTTATTTTAAAAAGCCTCCCAGTCCTATAAGATCCGTTAGTCGTTTGTAGGACCATAACACACTGTTATTAGTTTTGATGGAGGATATTACGCTCTTTACCAGAATGAACACCAATTGATTTTAGTGCATGGAGCTTAATCGTGTATTTCTAATGCCTTTTACTGTTTGTTATGTCTGTATAATGTTTTTTTTTTTTGGTTTTGAAAATGTCACAATGGCTTGGGTGTCTGGCCTGGGTGTAAGTGTGCAAACCATTATATATGTTTACAGGAAATCTACACAATAATCCAAAACCATGAGCAATATTCTGCGGGGGTTGTGCAACCTAGTGGTTAGCGATCTGGGCTAGTTACCAAAGGGTTCAGACCATCAGCAAAAAGGTCAAAGCAGAGTGAGATTATGAGATGTTTGGCAGCATCCAAAAAGAGAAAGATGGGAACATTTCCTGCAGCGTAAGAGGAAGTGATGACTGCACAGGGGTGGGGGTCAATTATTGCACATGCCAGTTTCATGAGCTCATGTATTAACTGAGTCACACCACATGATCACCGAAAAGATAAAACGCAGTGAAAAACACTGTCAAAGAGAGGTTGAGCAGCTACAGCAACTAAAATACTCACTTTCTTTATTAGATGTACAGTAGGTGTGTCAGCACTAGTGAAATGACTGTGTTGGTTTTTTTTCCAATTGAATAAATGTTTTTCATTACAAGTATTCTCAGAACTGCAATCTAAGTGAAAGCCAAGGGTGTGGATGAGTCAGTATTTGGTGTCTCTGGAGCTACATGAACTAAACCTGATGGTCAGGATCTCCAGCATGACTTCAGATGATCTAAAGAGAGCATCTTGATCTTCAATCCGAGTCCTGTGATCAGTGATCTCTGTGGTCTTCTGGAGCCCATTGTAAATACTCATGGGGAAGTCGTGGCCTAATGGTTAGAGAGTCGGAATCGTAACCCAAAGGTTGCGGGTTCGAGTCTCGTACCGGCAGGGATTGTAGGTGGGGGGAGTGAATGTACAGCGCTCTCTTCCACCTTCAATACCATGACTGAGGTGCCCTTGAGCAAGGCACCGAACCCCCAACTGATCCCCGGGCGCCGCAGCTCGCTTTGGATAAAAGTGTCTGCTAAATGACTAAATGTAAATGCGCTATATTTTATTCATTAATTAATATTCTGTATTTTGAGGGAATTTCGTGGTCCTAGACAATTTTCACTGCTAAATTGTGGTATAGACAGATAAGGCTGTGTTTAGATTTTAGTATAAATTATAGGTACTTTTGCTAAGTTTTGCATTTGGATATATTTGGGCATAATTAAAGACTGTTTTGTCACGGCTACTTAATAATACATAACTGTTCTGTATATTCATTTTCCCCATTTGGATCACAGGTGTGACTTTTTTATTTTCTCTTTTCTATTCATGTTTGCATCCTTTGTTTTGTGTATGTTTGCATATTTTCAAAAACAAATTCAAAAACATAGACTTTTTTGGTCTAACATGACCAAAGGCCTCCAGAGTGTTAACCGAGCATAAGTACAGTAATAACTGCATGAAGAAACTGACGAGGAACACATGCGTGAGGACTCACCGCAGGCCTGCTGTAGAGATGCCAGATGAATCCAGCCTCGATGAAGACGCCCAGCAGAGCCACGGCCAGCAGCAGGTAGATGACAGAGAGCCGCGGGCCGGCGCTCCTGACAGACACCTGAGGCGGGAACGCCTGGCTGTCCACCGCAAACACCTTCATGTCTTTATTCACGCTCTCAGCTGCGTCCGCCATGCTGCAGCTCCTGTACGACTGACCTAACAGCTTCAGACGGGAAACCTCTCTGTCAGAGCTCCTCCATAGAGTGTGTGAAGCCTTCACTGCAGTGTGTGAGAGTCCATCCTCACCGCCAGCACAGCAAACACACGAGCATCATCTGAGCTGCTGAGAGCGACCTGACATCCTCTGACCCTGAGCCTCACCGAGCACAGAGAGAGAGAGAGAGAGAGAGAGAGACAGAGAGAGAGAGAGAGAGAGAGAGATGACCGCCCACTGCTGCTCGCGGAAGAGTGTGTCTCAGAAAGAGAGAGAGAGACACCGAGAGACACAGAGATAGAGAGAGAGAGAGAGAGAGATAGAGATAGAGAGAGCACTGGGGAGGGGTTCAACAGAGGAAAGAAACTAAAATGAGGAAGTTTTTTGGCTGTATGATGATAAATCTATCTGTCACTACATATTTACGTCTGTCTTCTGAAACCTCTTTGTTTTGTTCTCCATTTACTTAAAAAGTAACTTTTTGTTATTGTTATTAAAAAGTGACAATACCTTTCTTACTACATACAAAGTAACTTTTAATTATTGTTCCTTAAAAAGTAACATTAGTAAATAAAAAGCAACTGCTTATTATTATTACTTAAAATATATTGCTTAAAACAATATTGTGGTAATCTCATAGAAAGTAACTTAAAGTAACAATGTTGTGCTGTCATGAAAAGTTACTTTTTATTATTGTTACTTAAAAAGTAACAATCCTACTTGTTGAATAAAAAAGCAATTGCTGTTGTTTAAAGTAAACATATTGTGTTAATTTCATAGAAAAGTAACTTTTTTTTATAAAAATAACAATATCCTACTTGCACAATAAAAAAGTAACTTTTATTATTGTTACTGAAAAGTATCAATATCCAGTTTATTTAATAAAATAACTTTTTATAATTGTTAAAGTAACAATTTTGTGCTAATTCCATAAAAAGTAACTTTTTGTTGTTGTTACTTAAAAAGTAACAATATCCTACTTATATTTTTTGTTATTGTTACATAAAACATCACAATATCCAACTTATTATATAAAAAGTCACTTTTTAGTATTTTTTCTTAATGTAACAATATTGTTCTAATCTTATAAAAAGTAACTTTTTAATTATAGTTACTTAAAAGTAACAAAATCCTAATTATTGAATAAAAAGTAACAATTTTAGTTACCTAAAGTAACAATATTGTGCTAATTTCATAAAAAGTAACTTAAAAAGTAACAATATCCTACTTATAAAAAGTTGTTACATAACTGTTACTTTACATTAAAAGTAACAATGTCTTAATTATAATATCAAGCTACTAAAGTATGAAACAGAAAGTAACTGATGTTATGTCATTTCATTTCTGTAAATGTGTGATGAAATATTGAATTGGTCTGTTTGATGTTTCCCCAGTGCAGTCCTAAAATCATGCTACTTTTGTGTTAGTGTGCATGCAGAGGATGCATGAAGATCTGCACAAATATAAAATCAATCCGGAAAAAGCATACAACAAAACAGGTGACCACAGGCGCTCTCGCTTATCTGATGACCTAGAGACTAGTGCATTCATGCACATATATAAAATACATGCACGCACACACACACACACACACACACACACACACACACACACACACACACACAGGTTCCGGTGCAGTGAGAGCTCAGATGTGAGGATGCAGTGAGACAGGAAGCAGTTGGCGTCTCTCATGATGAGCGGCTGCACTGACCGTGAATCATCTCTGAACACACACTCTTATGCACCTGTCCTCATGAAACTGGACAAGCGTCTGATCTCTGGTCAGCTTTGAATCAGTATTTTCACTCACTCGCTGTGTGTGTTCAGAGTTCACATCTCAGTTTCAGTCTGTTCACTGTGACATTTCTCAGGGTTTTTTCTCCCCCCTTGATCACGCAGCCACACTTGTACTGTACAATGAACAGCTGCATTTATTCTTTGTGCAATTTCATTTGCAGTTGAAGCTTTTATGTGCATGCTGTAGAATATTTATTACTGTTTTTTTTCAACTGCTTACACACATTTTCAAAACTTTGCCTCTTTTTTTTTTTCAGAACTTCACACACAAAATGCAAAAAGCCTCATCTCTTGCAAAATGAAGCACTGCATTCAAAATATCACAAACACATCTCAAAAGCAAACATTTGCAAACACCTTTGCCATAATATTAATTCCTGTTAGATTGTGTGTGTTAGAGAATTGTGTGTTGTGTTTTGCAAAAAAGTGTTTTCTGAAATTGAAAACTGAGTCAGAAGCTGAGAATTAACGTATGGTTTTGCAGATGTGGTGTGTGCTTCTGCTGTTTGAGTGTCAGCTTTCAGAAACTGTGTGACAAGTAAAGATTCTGTCTGTCAGCAGTTGAAAAAAAAACTGTATAATAAAGACAAGCATGAGCAATAGTAATGATGCTTGACTTACCATTACTAGTACTGCCAATAGAGGTAGTAGTAATAATAATAATACAACTAATTGTCAGTCATTTTCTTTACAGTAGTCAACATTTGAAGTGGATCAAAAAAAGTTCACCAAAGTTGTCCTAAGACCAGAACGCATTTTGGTTTTAGGTTTTAAGACAACTTTGATGAAAGGCTTTTATCCACGTCAAATGTTGACTAGTATATTTATTTATGTATTTCACTAGCAGGTCTCTCTTGCTACCAGCAGAAGCACTGTAAGATGCTCAGCGTGGCTCGGTTGTGCTGCCATCTAGCGGCAGGACATCATATCAGCGCCTAAAATAAGATCCCATCGCAAACATGATCCACTGAATTACTCTTTTGAGCTGTGAGTTGCAAGTAATTATAGCCTATATTATACCGGGTTTAAATCTATTTATATATGTTATCTCATATCCGGTTATAATGTTTCTTACCTATACATCTATAAAGTTTATTATCGATAATTGCTTTCTGCTTCAGGATGTTACAGGTTTATGGTTTTATGTGTAACGCACGTCCCTGCGCGCTGATTGGCTGCAGCGCGGACACTCGGTGTGCTCTGATTGGCTGAGCGCCGCAGCAGAAGTTGAGCTACGGAAGCGGGACACGTCCGTCGCTGGACGGAGGCGTTTAACGGAGTTACAAACGCCGTTTAAAAGGCTCTTTCTGCGCGTTACAGCATGGACGGCGCGCAGAGGACACGCGTGTCTCTGCTCGGATGTGTCGCGCTGTTTGTCGGCGCCGTTAACGCGTTCAGTCCCACGGACAGCGAGTTCACGTTTCTGCTGCCAGCTGCCAGCAAAGAGTGCTTCTACCAGAGCGCCGCGCAGAACGGCAGCCTCGAGATCGAGTACCAGGTAACGCTGCGAACTCTCAAATATCAACACACAGCGAGCAGAGAACGTTATGAGCACACAGTCTTCCAGAAACGCTATTAGAACGTTCAAGAAGAGTTGTGTGGGTTTCAAAATTACATTATTCATCATACATGGAACGTTTTGTTCCTGAAACATTTCGAACGTTCGTGTAACATTTTTTGAAATGTTCAGAACGTTCAGAGAACATTCAAAAGTAACCGTCCCAAAATATTTGTAGAATTACAAAATATACTGAAAAAATACTGTAGTCATTTATAGTGTTTTTGAACCATACTATAGTACTGTATATATTATAGTATTTACAACACTTTATGCTACAGCATACTGTAGTTTTAACTATAGTGAACTGATAAACTGTAATAAATACTGTAGTATGCTTTAGTTTTTACTTCAGTAAACTAGTGTATTGTAGTATACCCTATAGTTGTAGAAAACTTAGTACAGTATTGGGTAAAGTAACTTGTTTATTATACTATAGTTACAGCAACTATAGAATTACCACAACAAATTAATTAAAGTACTATAGTATGTAGGCTACTATAAATAACTAGTATTTTTTCATGTTGGGTTCCCTTAACGTTATGGGAAAAAAAACGTTATTTATGTAGCAAAGGAGCCGTTTCTTGGTTTCTTTGTTTACTCTGATTTTACCACAGCTGTACCAGAGTTAAACTACAGTTGCTGCAGTGTGTATGTCAGTGAAGGGTGTGAGATGTTTGTTTAGCACGTATCCTGCTTCAGATCCGTGATGGCACCGTGATATGATACGAGTTTTTAAGTGAATGATGCTTACCTTATAAAACTTGCCGCCTCGTTGCTAGGGTGCTGTGTGTGGTTGCTAGGGCACGCAGAGTTCTATGTGGCACTGTGTTTGTGCAGGTGATCGCTGGAGCAGGTATGGATGTGGATTTCTCCATCGTCTCTCCTCAGGGGATCTACCTGGTCTCGGAGTTTCGCCGTTCCGACGGCGTTCATATGTGAGTGTTCACATCTAAACAGTAGGTCTACATAATATTCACATATGCTGTTCATGTATTAGCCCTACAGTTACAGCACGAAATACTATTTAAACCTATTTCTATTAACATTTTACATAACATTTGCCTATTTTATCTCACAATTCGGACTATTTTTCTCACAAACGCAAGTTTATGTCTCCTAGTTCGAACTCGATTTAACTCCACAAATTTTGCAAGCAGCGAATTGGTCCGTTCACACAGAACTTACACGTTTGTGCCGGAGACCCGTATCGTATGATTGGCTGCCGCTCCGGCGGTTACTCACATGTGATTGGTCCGCTGTTTTCAGGGTGGAGCCCACAGAGACGGGAGACTATCAGATCTGCTTCGACAACAGCTTCAGCAGGTTCTCCGAGAAGATGGTCTTCTTCGAGGTCATCATGGACAGCCCAGCCAATGACGCGGGAGCGGACGACGAGTGGGCGGGGCTTGGAGAGCCAGAGAGCCTATTAGAGTACAAGCTGGATGACATAAAGGCGAGTGAATGTGTAAAGATATTCTGGGTGAAGTAATTAACACTGTATGGATGGTGTCTAGCTACCACAGAAACACAAACCAGCTCAGTTTGTTAAGGCCTGCACATTAAGTCTTTGGGGCAAGTGTACCTTTGTGACCCTTGTATTTTTGTTAAACACCTTAAATAATCTCAAAATGTAAAACATCTTAAAGGCTTTCACTTTAAGCGGTGTTATTGTGGCATTGTTTATACTAAATAGTATGTATTAATATTTCTAGTAGCATATATTATTTGTTACTATTTATTATTTTTAATTTTAGTCATTTTATGTGCTTTTGTCATTTTCATTAGATTTTATAATCTAGTTAGCTTTAGTTTATTTAAATTTTAGAACTTAATTCATTTAGTTTTTGCCCCCATCTACTATTTATTTCAGCTCTATTTCAGTTACCAAAACAGTTTTAATAATTTTAGTTTTAATTAACAATAATAACACTGACTTTAAGCTAAATCTAATTACTTCATTACATATATGTGTATATATAACTGGATAATAATTAGTGGAAAAGTGTGTTTATTTAATTTAAAATTATCTCACAATGCAAAACATTAAACAAAGCTTTATTTACTTTCAGCAGTGTTATATTAGTATTAATAACTTAGAATTATTTAAATATTATATACATATTTTACATTTTCTTTAATTCTAATTTTCGTCAAATTTAAGATCTAAAGTTTTTTTCATCTGATATTAATGTTTTAATTTCTAATTGTCATGTTTTAATTTACGAAAAACTTGACAATTTGTAAATAGTTCTTGTTCTAATTAACAGCAAGAACACTTTAAGCAGAACATCATTTCTCATTTAAATGTTATACTTCTTTTAGAGTGAAATATGTCATTTTGGTGATTGACGAGACGGTTTTCTGTGATGTTAGACCTACTCTGCGAGATGAAGTTGAGCGTCTGTGTTTCCTCTCTCTCTCTCTCTCTCTCTCTCGCTCTCTCTCTCCCGCTCCCATTCTGTGTGATTTATAAGCGTTTTGAAAAGTGGGGACATGGGGTAATGTCCTGAAAAGTCACCTTCTCCTTGTAATACCTGTGTCATACCTTTGTCATTATACAAATTTATGTCCTCATTTGTCACAAAAACGCGCGCACACACACACACACACTCACTCAAACAAACACACACACAAACACACACACTTCTTTTAATTCTAATTTTCGTCAAATTTAATATCTTAAGTTTGTTTTTCATCTAATATTCCAGTTTTAATGTCAGTTACCAGACAATAACAACACTTTAAGCAGAATATAATTTCTTATTTAAATACTATACTCTTTCCGGGTCAGACGTGGCATTTTCATGACTTCACAGTGTTTTGCGACAGATCTGACTGAATCTGGAGGATGAAGTGTGATGTGTGTGTGTCTGCTGCAGGAGTCGATGGAGACGGTCCACCGGCGGCTGGAGCGCAGTCGGCAGATGCAGACGGTCCTGAGGGCCTTCGAGGCGCGCGACAGGAACCTGCTGGAGGACAACCTGTGGCGGGTCTCCTTCTGGTCCTGTGTCAACCTGCTGGTGCTGCTGAGCGTGGCGCTGACGCAGGTCTACACCGTCCGCCGGCTGTTCGACGACAGGAGGAGAGTCTGCTCCTGACACCAGAGACCACACACAGCCAGATTAGAGCAATAACAACCACAGCAGCAATAATAACGGCCCGGTCCAGCCGAGATGATCGCGCTTCATCTAGACTTTACATAGCTGTCCGTTTCATGTCTTCCTGTCGCATCAATGTTCATAGTTCTGTCGTTTTCAGTCCCGTCATTTCCTGATGCGAGATGATGCCGTTTTGGGAAAATGTGCTGTTATCGTCAACAAAGGGAATCTTCTGTACAGCCGTGTGCTTTTTTTAAAGAGTTTTACAGATTAAATCTAATAAAAGGGGTTGTATGTTTGTACACGGTGTCTCTGGTGTTCAGCTATGAGAGTGATGTGTGAGAGTGGCTGCTATAATTGCAGCTGACCACTAGATGTCACCGGTAGAGTCTGTCTTTGAGGATTTGAAGCTTGTTTGGTAGAATCAGGAAAGCGCCTCAAAAAGGCTTCATCTGCTCATCTCTAGGTAATTGTAATAACTGACTTTTTATTTTTTTTTTGCATCAGATGACATTAAACCCTCTTATTTATACAGAGACCTTAACACAGAAACTCTTTTCCATTAGATTAATCCATGATCTGGTCTCATTTGTTCTCATAAAAATACTGTTTCACTTGGAAATGCATCATATTACGTTAGTAAAAAGGTTGTTTTTAATCTAAAAACAAATTAAAATAAAATGCTTACTAATACTTAATTAAATCATGAATATGCAATGAATGAGATATTAAAAAAACACTACAAATTTAATTTAAAAAAATGTAAAAATAATTTTACTATAAAAACAAATCAAAATAAGATACTAAACATTTATCAGATGATAAAAATGTAAAACTAAAATAATAATTAAAAAAAAAACATTTATGAAAGAATTAATCATAAATCATGACCAGCTGTTTCGCATTAAATAAGTTATGTTAGTAAAAATAGTTACAAACTCCGATTTATATATATATATATATATATATATATTTACCCGTCAGAACTGATTCACATCCATAACGAACAAAATTCATAAAAAAAAAAAAAACAATAAATCTTTGGGTTGCTGCATGACCATTTGAGAAAAAAAGAAAAGAAATCAAACCTTTAGCTAAACAAATTGCCCTTTTATTGTTAATAATAATCACTACATTTTGGTTAAGCGTGCTTTTGTTCGCAGTCCTTGCGAAATGTCATGAAAAACATAAAACAAGCGACAGAGACAATAAATGAAAGAGCGATGAACAGATGAAAGGAAGATCTCGTGTTAGACATACACAATATAAAATAATTTCCCTAACGAGTTAATATCTAAACATCCATAAACCTAATCAATGTACTGGAGGAGCGAAGCTGAACAAGACGGTTTTCAGATCATGGGACGGCGAGTGTTTAACTGCGATCGGCTGCGAGAAATAAACTTCTCTGAAAACAAGTCCTGACATCTAGAATTACTTAATAAAGTGGTTTAAGGCAAAATATCGAGAAGTGTATTTAATGCTACCAAAGTACATTGTGTTAATGAACACCGTATTCTGTGTATTAAGAGGTTTTTGAGATGTTCTGGAGTTAGTGTGTCGTTTAAGACCATAAAAAGTGTTCAAAATAGTGTCCAGAAATGATGTAACTGTGACAGTAGTGCTGCTGTCTTTAGGAATGCTAATAAAGTGTTTCTGCACACATAGCATAGAAACTGGGGTGTTAAAGTTTCGTGCGGCCAGTCGATGTCTGAGTCGAGGTTCAGTCGTCTGTAAACATGATTCTGTGTGTGAAATGAACGGACCTGTGACATCGGTGTCACACGTTTACCTCCCAACAGATCCCCTGAAATCATCATTTCTGGAAAACATACATACGTGGAAATGCTTATTTAACTCAATCATAAAATGTCTTGTTATTACTACTACTTGGAGAAAAAGCACGGAAGAGTATCAAATATCATGCGTCAGTGAAACGACGAGTAGCCCTTTTTTGAACTATGACACTTGTGTGTGTTGTAGTTTTCTTTGGCGTTCTCCGTGCTAAAGCTCCTCTCGTCTGGATCCTCTTCAGTCCAGCAGAGACGGCTCTGACGGTCTGATTATAGTGGGCCGGTTCGGAGCGGCTGGAGGCCTCCTGCTACACACAGACACAAGACGATCAACTCCAGACGCCTACGAAAAACTGCAACTAGAAGATAATTACCAGCCGACATGACCAGCAGTTCAGCAGTCACTGTTAAAATGTTGATCCAGGAAGTGGTATATGTCTGTGCAAGCTTTGGAGGTGTTGATGGAAGTGATTTACTGGATTTATGCTTTGATAATCGTACTGAATATTATCCAGAAATGTGAAAGTGATTTTCTCACCGTTTTGCTCAAAATTACGCATTTTTTATGAAACCTACCTATATTCAAGTGTTAATAAAAAAAGAATGCTTTAAGCTAGAATGAAACTGTTTTGTTTTTTTTTTAAAGTAGAGGCTCTGATCTTTATTTTGTTGTATTGCATATTCAAATATTCATACAGCAAAATATACTGGAGGCCATCAAATTTGAGTGAAAATCATCACCATCGCTGGCGGTGGCTGGCAACTTTTTTCAAAAATGCTGGCAGGGAAAGAGTTCTTTCTCTATAAAACTAAATATTCATTCATAAAAATGAGAAATAGACAAATTTTACTAAAAAAAAAAACAAATCAAAATAAAATACTTGCTTAAATTAATTAAATAAAATGTCGATCTGATCAAAATAAAACATCTAAAAATGTAAAAGTAAAAATAATTTTAATATAAAAAAAATCTAAAAACATTTTAGTAAAATTCATGAAATCAAATGTAAAGGTAAAATAATTTTAATATAAAACAATCAAGATAAAACTATGCAAGAGGATTAGGGCCAAGCAATAATAAAAAATAAAACCATCTCGAGATTAAAGTCAATAAATTTCAAGAAAAAAACTCTGAAATGTTGAGAATAAACTCATTAAATTACGAGAAAAAATTGGTTAAATTTCGAGAAAAAAGTCCAAATAAAATGTTGAGAATAAACTTGGGAAGTTTTCTTCTTCGTCGGCTCCTTTGTCATGCGGTGTGCCCCAAGGGTCTATTTTAGGAACTGTCCCACTGTAAAAACAAGGGCTTTTTCAGCTGCAGCTCCTAAACTTTGGAATAGTTTGCCTGTAAATGTGAGACTTGCTCCTTCACTAGCCAGTCTTAAGTCTGTTCTCAAATCTTATTTGTTTTCTCTGGCTTTTGATTAATGTCAGTTTAAGGGTTGGTGTCAAATTGCTCTGATTCTATTTTAATGCATTTATTTTTAATATGATGCATGTTTTCTTTTAATGCTTTTTATATACTGTGTTTTGTTGTACAGCACTTTGGCGCAACTCTGTTTCTTTTAAATGTGCTATAGAAATTAATTTTTACTTGACTTAAATTACAAGAAAAAAGTAATTAAATTTTGTGTCATTTCATCTCGTTGGACGTGGTCAAACAGCGTCTGCAGTGGCGGAGGTTGGAGAGTAATGCACGTGGATGTAGCATGTAACTTTTTTCTTTTTTTTCTCGTCGAGTTTATTCTCAACATTTAATTTAGACTTTTTTTCTCGAAATTTAACTTTTTTTTTTTACGAATTCGAAATGTATACTTTTTTCCCGCAATTTAACGAGTTTATTGTCTACATTTTATTTAGACTTTTTTCTCTAAATCTAACGAGTTTTTTCTCTAAATTTAATGACTTTAATCTCAAGATGGTTTTATTTTTTTTTATCATTGCTTGGCCCTAATCCTCTTCCGTATAAAACACTAAAATTAATTAAATCATAAAAATATGTAACATGAAAATAATGTTAAACTAAAAAAAACTGTTTGTTTAGTCACTACTAATACTAGTAAAATCTGATTATTTTTGACAAAATTTTCAACACTCCATCCACAAAATGTACATGAAAAAGTTAAATAATAAATGTCTCTATATGAGGCTGATGTTGTTCCTTTTTGACTAGTCACAGCACAACTACTTTATGATTACCATATGATTTTCTGTTTGTGTGCTTTCAGCCTGAAGGACTTAATGAATCATACTTATTGGCTCATGAATATTAATTACATTCAGCCAGTTGGAAAAAATGATTTGTTGAAACGTATGAAAGGATGTTGTCTTCTGCTAGTCAGTCAGCCAATCAGGGAATCCTACTACGAATAATCTGTGGCTCATTAATTTTTTTTAGGTTAAAAGCCTGGACATATTAATTAATATTCATAAGCCTTCACAATAGTAGGAATAGTAATGTCACTACTGATTATTTTTTTGTAAAATGGGTTATTTCATCCAGGATTAAGTGAATAATTCATGCAGCGTGAGACAGTTTGAGGGTGTTGATTGTACCTGGGAATGCCGGGCGGCAGAGCGGGCGGCACGCGGGCGGCCTGGATGGAACGGGCGGAGCTCCGAACGCAGGGGAGGGGTTAAGAGGAGGCGGGGCCGGAGGGCCGGGGGTGGGGCCTCGCACTGCAGGGGGGCGACCAGGGGGTGGAGCCGTGCCTGAGGATGGTTTATGCTGCGATGGAGGACTGACAGAGAGAGAAAGACATGACTTAAACGTCTTAAACATCATTTTATAATGCAAATATTAAAATAAAACATTCACTAAAAATTGTAAACAACACAGGTATTATACATTATATATACATATATATATATATATATATATACACATATATATGTG
>NW_015554069.1:281763-284658 GCF_001515605.1 Sinocyclocheilus anshuiensis
CCTTTAATGTGAGCTTCAGGTGAGATTTACTTTTTTTTCTCAACTAAACTCTTACCTAAATATCATCACAATCACAGATAAATCTCATCATAACTCTCACATGTAACTCATTGATTCTCACCTAAATCTCACCAAAACCACGTCTAAATCTCACAAGAGCTGAATAAGGTGTGACAGATGGAGTCACCCTGATTTAGAGACAACTGTGCGAGAATTATGGGAGATTCATGATTGAGATTGATTTGAGATTCAGGTGAGATTTTTGAGATTCAGAGTCAGATCTGTGTAACATTTAGGTGAGATTCATTATTTACTCGAGGTTTAAATGAGAATCAAGTGAGAATCAAGGAGATTATTTCAGCTGAGGTTATGATGAGATTTACACAAGCTTGACAGATCCATGTGACATTTAAGTGAAATTCATGCATGTCTGTTGTGAGATTTAGTTGAGGTTTGAGTGAGATTCAATGAGTTTCATGTGAGCTTTAGATGAGATTTTAATGGATTTACATTTTCTACTTCACCTAGTGTCTCACCTAAATATCAGCACAATCACATCTGAATCTCACAAGAGCTGATATTTAGATGAGAAAAGGCTGATTTTCACAGTCAGACTCAAGTTACATTTAAGTGAGATTCATGTGTGTCTCTGGTGAGATTTAGTAGAGTTTAAGTGAGATTCGATGTGAGCTTTAGGTGAGGTTATGATGAGCTTCAGGCGAGACAAACATTTTATCACCACAATCACAGACGAATCTCCTCATAACCTCACACCTTAATCTCATTTATCTCATTGATTCTCACCTAATTCTCACCAAAACCACATCTGTATCTCACAAGAGCGAGAAAAAGGTGAGATTCACATGAGAGTCACGTCATAGTTAAGTGAGATAAATGTGCGGTTGTGGGAATCAGTGAGATTATTGTGAGTTTGAGGTGAGGTTACGATGAGTTTCATGTGAGATGAGGTTGTGCTAAGATTCAGGAGACGATCAATGTGAGCTTTAGGTGAGATTTACACGAGATTCATCTGTGCTCGTGCTGATATTTAGGTGAGACGGTTACCTGGTCTTTCTCGGGATAGACTCCCGCCCGCAGGAAGGAGGCTTTCCAGCTGTCCACGTCCTCCTGAGAGTCGCAGGCCAGCTCGATCTGCCGCAGGTCTTTATACACGTTCCTGAACGCACAAAACAGCGCATCACATCAGACTGATTTATGAATGTAAGTGACAGTGTCAGAGTTACACACACCTCTGCTCGGTGTTAAAGATGCCGAAGGTGTGTTTGGTGGACATGAAGCCTTTCTCAACATCTCTGAGCTTCAGGTTATCCAGAGGCAGCATGAACTTCTTCTCTTTCTCCTGGAAAACACACACACACAGTGGCATGGGTTTGATTTTCACACAAAGTGAGGAATAGACGTCCATCCTGCAAACACACTCTCACTCTCTCACTCTCTCTCTCTCTCTCTCTCTCTCTCTCTCTCTCTCACACACACACAGACAGAGGCATGGGTTTGATTTTCACACAAAGTGAGGAATACATTGTAAACAGACGTTGTGGTCACAATTATGAATATGGGACTACTTGATAGAAACTTCTTGTATTTTATATGTATAATGGCAAAGTAATTGCAACAAAGTGAAGATAAGGTTAGAAAGCATGAAGCTCGCGGTGTCAAATTGCCATCTGCCAGTCAATTCTGAATCAAGACGCAACCCATAGCAACGCAACGGCAGATAAACGTAAGATTATATAATTTATCAAATAAACGATAAATGAATGAGTGATCGTTCCAAAAGTGTGCATCAAATACACTGAACATGGAAGCTCAAACATGTGTGACGCGCTAGAACAGACCTCACCTTTTCACACGCGTCACGCACCCACATTGAAAAACACTTCTTTTGTTTTTATTGGCATTTGGCAAACCCACTTAAAGGCGCCTCCTACTGCACAACACCGACATGACAGCTGACGTAAAATAAGTATCGGACTGAGGAGAGCCAATACCGATCAATTAAAAAATTGCTTGATCTGCCCCGATCCCAATCCGATATATATATATCTATATATACATATGACTATGATACATTTATAGAGTTATATAAGCAAACAAATAGATAAATAAATAACTACACAGGAGACGTTGATTTGAGAGGAAGGTTTAGAAACACACCTGGTCTTTAGTTTTGCTTTCTCTCTCTCTGATGTAGGTGGTGACGATTCTCTCCGTCTCTTCTCTCAGCTGAGGGTACGAGTTCAACTACAACACAAAAACACACTGAGAACTGCAGCAGAAACACACACACACACACACACACACACACACACACACACTGATTATGAGTGACGCTTGACATCATGTCTCCAGTAAGATTTAATACAGACTGAAATAAACACGGAGAAGTAGGATAGCATGCAAATCCGAACCAATGTGTGTTTAAACACTGACGGTGAACGTGACTGTGATTAGTAGATCAGTGTGATTAGTAAATATAATCACCACAAAACAAAAACAAACACAAGCTGAGCTCATCCACCGCAGACAAACACTGAACTCAAGATTAAAAGCAATGATATCAAACACTGTTTTGAATATTAAGAGGAAATTTACTTCACTGGATCTGACTGGTTACGGGATCTGTCAATCAAAGTGTGTTTGGTTACAGGACTGGATTTCATTGGTTACATGACCTGTCAATCAAAGCGTGTTTGGTTACAGGACAGGATTTGATTGGTTACAAGATCTGGCATGGGTTTGATTTTCACACAAAGTGAGGAATAAACGTCCATCCTGCAAACACACACACACACACTCTCTCTCACACACACACTCTCTCTCTCTCTCTCGCTCTCTCTCTCACACACACTGTCACACACACACACACACACA